>NC_069500.1:184224494-184384494 GCF_027579735.1 Bombina bombina
ACTGTCTTTTGCTCCAAACGCTCCAATCCTTTGGCATCTGTGACACAGCTCTCTTGTGGTTCTCTATCTATCTATCTATCTATCTATCTATCTATCTATCTATCTATCTAACCGTACCTTTAGTGTAAACATAAAAAAACGGGGTAGCTAGCTCAACTATGATATTCAATATTCTATATGAGATCTTACAAGGGAGGTGCAGCCTGGGAAATATATATGCATAGGGATTATAGAGGGAAGTGGATGTGCCAAAATAAGGTACATCCAAAAGACCAGGAGTAAAACACACTCTCTAACTAAAATAAATTACAGAGACAGTAGGGTAATGCCAAAAGTAGAAATTTATGTTATCATAAATATATAAAAACCAACATGTATTTAAACAAAAATGTGACTAAACACATGGAGACAAACAGACAAACATATACAACACATGGACCCCTCACACAAAAAGAGTGTAACTAGCCGGCTTGGTAAGTTCATATGGTACACCATAAGAAATCCAGCATAAAGAGTTATTTTGCAATAGGCAGTAAACAATTCTGCATAGATGAGTAAAATTGCAAAAACAGGGTGCAAAATGTAAGCAAGAGCTGTTAGCAAAATCACTCCAAGCAGGCAGGAAATCACTCAGTATAAATGTTCTATATACACCAAATATGAAGTGTCCACATGAGCACTAGCAAGTTGATGACAAAGCGGACCGCCGTTAGCTCTAGCCAACTCCACCGGCAAAACGCAGTCAGCCAACAGCCGACTCCACCGGTCTCAGATATATTACCTTCTCTTCGGCTAGTAGATAATGATAAGAGGCTCACTCCACTTTCCAACGGTCAGTATTACATGTGTTTGGTCACATTTTTGTTTAAATACATGTTGGTTTTTATATATTTATGATAAAATTCTACTTTTGTTGTATTACCCTACTGTCTCTGTAATTTATTTTAGTTAGCTAGTGTGCTTTATCCCTGGTCTTTTGGATGTACCTTATTTTTGCACATCCACTTCCCTCTATAATCCCTATGCGTACCTTTAGTGTAGCCTTCTCTGGAGCATCCTCTGTCCCGTTACCACTTTCTGTTGGGGTACCTCAAGGCTCTGTCCCCTTTTCTTTTCAATCTACACATCATCATTAGGTTCCTTACTAAAATCCCACCTCTCTGCACCAGAGCTACCTCCTCCCTTACAAACCTGTGTCACTAACTGTCTTTCTCATATCTCATCTTGGAAGTCCTCTCCCTACCTTAAGCTAAATCTCTCCAAAACTGAGCTCCTTATTTTCCCCCTTCTTCCAAAATCTCCACCCCCAATTTTCTATATTTATTGATAATTCCATCATTACCCCTACCCCGCATGTCTTGGGGTCACATTTGACTCAGACCTTTCTTTCACTCCTTACATTCAGTCCTTGACTAAAGCCTGCTATTTCCACCTTAAAAACATCTCTAAAATTAGACATTTCCTTACACAAGACACAACTAAGATATTAATCCACTCTCTCATCCTTTTCCACCTCGACTATTGCAACTCTGTCCTCTCTGGTCTACCTAGCTGTCACCTAGTTCCTTTACAATCCATAATAAAAGCCTCTGCCAGACTCATCTTCCTTACACGTCGTTCTTCATCTGCTGCACCTCTCTGCCAATCCCTTCACTGGCTTCCTTTTGCCTCCAGGATTAAACACAAAATACTCACTCTGACATACAAAGCCCTCAACTGCACTGCGCCCCCCTACATTTCAGACCTTGTCTCCAGACACTTTCCCTCCCATCCCCTTTGCTCTGCTCACGATCTCCTACTCTCCTCCTCTCTTGTTACTTCCTCACATTCCCATTTACAGGACTTCTCCAGACTGGCTCCCATCTTGTGGAACTCCCTGCCTCGCTCCACAAGACTCTCCCCTAGTATTAACAGCTTCAAGCGCTCCCTTAAGGCTCTACTATTCAGGGATGCATACAACCTACTCTAACCTTTCCTAACTCCATTGCTTTCCCCTTTATCCCCTTAGAATGTAAGCCTATGAACCCAGCTGTTTGTAGATTGCCTTCATAAGAGCCGAATGCAACAGTGCACCTCTCTGCAGGGCCCTCTACCCATCTGATCCCTATAAATGTTATCTTGTATACTGCCTATGTTTATAGCGCTGAGGAAGCTGTTGGCGCGCCACAAATACCTGATAATAATTATAATAAAAATAATAATAAAGTTACAAACACTGCACACATACATATAAACACATACATACTGTACATATGTATACACATACATACATACATACGGTACATACACTATTGTCTGTCTATCTATCTATCTATCTATCTATCTATCTATACACACATATACATACAAATATACACCTTAGAGCCCTTCCCAGTTCAGCCCCTTATCAATTAACATATATTTTTAAATCTTATGCACTCGAGCCAAATTGGTAATCACATTTGAAATAACATGCCTGAGGAAACGGCCCTTCAGTGCCAAGAAACGTGTTGCATTAGAGGGGATTACCCCCTTGACCACTGCTTGCTATTATTATATTCTTTTAATATTTTAATTTTTTATTTTAATTTTTGTTTTCAGTTTTTTTAATAAAACACAAGTATAGTGGTTTCTACCTTACCTCTCATTGCCCAATATTGGGCTGTTTGTGCATTTTTCCTGTTTTTGGACCATATTGTTGGCAACACCTGGAGTGGGTGAGCTGATACGCCCGAACCTAAAATGATCAGTATGCATCTACCAGCACATAGGTGTGCTATTGGACATTGTGAGTACCCATTTGACATAATTATCTCCATTGTTCCATCTATTTGGTTGATCTGCACATGTGGTTTCCTTTGTTGTCTTGACTCTCGATTACAGACACACCTGGCATATTATGTCAGTCTGCTTCTATTAGCACATTGGGATGCTTATTTCAAATATGAGTACCAATTTGGCTCGAGTGCATAAGCTTTGGCTTTTTTGGTTTGGTGATTCTACATATGAGGAGCCCCTCTCTTTCTTCTATTTTACAGTTTATCCAGTATCTTCTGTGAAGAGGAGTGCAGCCATCATTCGCACTGAGGACATACCTGATTTTTTGCATTTTTGCACTATCGCAGTGACTTTCAACATGGGACTTTGATATAATTGTATGTTAATAGGTACAAGTGCTATATATTGAATGAGCTGTGTATGTCGTTTTTTTGAACTTGTACAGTGTATATATAGTGTATGCGCCCTCTCTTATCTTTGATATTTCTGGTATTTTTAAATCTTTTTTTTATTTCTTTAATGTATAAATATAAGTTAAATTCTGTATCCTAATATAGGTCAGATTACAAGTGAAGCAATATTTTTTTTCCCGCTCAATTAGTTTAAAGATTCAGTATCTGAGTAACCAGTAATTCAGCTACAATAAACTCTTAAGTGAATGGCACTTAGCATCATGTTTCCTCCGGTCTCGCTCTATTCATTCCTGTGCCTGAAACCCTCAGGGGTTCAGTGTTCTTCCCGTCGTGTGCTCCAGTGTAACACTTCCTCCGGATTCTTAGTTCATGAAAAAAGGTGCCCAGGATCAAGAGGCTCCACCACTGCCTCAAAAATTGAACCAAAAAGAAGGGAAGTACTTCCTTGCACTCAAAACATGAAAACTTGTCCAAGCAGCAGGGGTGCAATAGAATAAAATATAATTCATTAGAGTACCATGAAACATATTATTGTGTGTCATGCTACTCTAATAAATTATATTTAATTTTCAAAATGATATTGCATGTTTCAAGGTTTTTGATGGGAAACGACTCAAAAGTGTATATTAATGTCTATATATGTGTATAGATGTGTATATATGATGTGTGCACATAAATACAAATGTATACACATATATTCACGTCTACATACTATTCAGGCTTTCACTTGCGCGCAACCCATAACTTTCAACTTGAAATATTAGCGATATTTAGCGTGGTCGCACTATCCAGTGAAAGTAATGGGTGTGCTAGTGCCATGTCGTCCGTGAGAAACCTTCTTTGGTAAATATGATTTACTATGGTCTTGTAATATAAATTTGCACGCTAATATTAGCACAGTCCATTGATACTGCTTATCTTGAGCTCGCCACTTATTTTTTTACGTGTTTTGTTCTGCATATTTTCAAGCATTTATAAGCCTCAGGTCTCCAAAAGTGTAAAAGGTATTAGTTCTATTACTACTTGTATAATGAGAGTTAACATCACTCCCTGCCATGTCCATTAAAAGTATAGGCTGCTATTAAACATGTTGGGGACGATATATCATAGTGCAAGCGAACATGATCCGCTGTAGCGGATCATGTCCGCTGCACATCGATAAATGCCGACATAAATGTCGGCATTTAATATTGCACAAGCATTTCTGGTGAAATGCTTGTGCAATGCCGCCCCCTGCACATTTACAGTAAATTGGCTGCTAGCAGGGAGTGTCAATCATCCGATCGTATCTGATCGGGATGATTGCGGTCTGCCACCTCAGAGGTGGAGCACGAGTTAAGGAGCAGCGGCTTCTTAACTCTTGTTTCTGGCGATCCGGAAACATCGGGGATGGATTGCGAATCATGTCCGCCGCACATCGATAATTGCCGACAGCATACGCTGTCAGCATTTATCATTGCACCAGCAGTTCTTGTTAGCTAGCATCGGGTTTATTTCTGGCGATGTCTGTCCGCCGCCTCAGAGCAGGCGGACAGGTTATGGAGCAGTGGTCATTAGACCGCTGCTTCATAACTTGTGTTTCCGGCGAACCTGAAGGCTCGGCAGAAACACGGAGCTTGATAAATATGCCCCAATGTCTTTTTTTACTGGCTGTACATCTAGGGGTCGATCCGATAAAAATCGTCGCCCGCAAAAGTCGGCGACGCCAATATTTGCACGGGTTTGGTATCCTATATACGGCGTAACCTAGAAGTTACGCGCGTATATTTCTGCCGTCGCCCGTAGTTTTTTGGGCCATAGGCAGGTATACCAAACCCGCGCAATTTGGTATCCAATATACAGCGTAAGGACTTACGTGGCAAAAATGGAGAAATCTTACTCCATTTTCACCTCGCCACAAAAAGCAGCCGTAAGAAGCCTTACGCTGACTATTGGAGCCCCGTAACTCCCTAAACTGGCTGCTAAAATAAACCTAACACCTAACGCATGCGCAATGTCTATCTCCCTGTCAACCGCGATCCCCCGCCGCAATCCCTAATAAAGTATTTAACCCCTAAACCGCCGCCATCTACATAAACTAACCCCCTACTGTGAGCCCCTAAAACCGCCACCATCTTACTGATCTATCCCCTAATGTGAACACCTTACACCGCCGCCATCTATATTAAAATTATTAACCCCTAATTTAATCTACCTACCTCGCCGCCAGCTATATTATCTATATTAACCCTAAGTATATTATAGTTAATATAGTTATTACATTATATATATTAACTATATTAACCCTAATTATATTAGGGTTAATATAGTTACTATAGTATTTATATAAACTATATTAACTCTATCTAACCCTAACACCCCTAACTAAATTCTTATTAAATAAATCTAATTCATATTATAAACTAAAATATTCCTATTTAAATCTAAATACTTACCTATAAAATAAACTCTAAGATAGCTACAATGTAATTAATAATTACATTATAGCTATGTTAGGGTTTATATTTATTTTACAGGTAAATTGTTAATTATTTTAACTAGGTATAATAGCTATTAAATAGCTATTAACTATTTAATAGCTACCTAGTTAAAATAATTACCCAATTACCTGTAAAATAAATCCTAACCTAAGTTACAAATACACCTACACTATCAATAAATTAAAGAAACTACAAATATCTATCTAAAAATGCAATTAAATAAACTAAACTAAATTACAAAAAAAAACCAAACACTAAATTACAAAAAATAAAAAAAAATACAAGATTTTTAAGCTAATTACACCTATTCTAAGCCCCCTAATAAAATAATAAAGCCCCCCAAAATAAAAAAATTCCCTACCCTATTCTAAATTAAAAAAAGTTCAAAGCTCTTTTACCTTACCAGCCCTTAAAAGGGCCTTTTATGGGGGCATGCCCCAAAGAAAACTGCTCTTTTGCCTGCAAAAAAAACCACAATACCACTCCCCAACATTACAACCCACCACCCACATACCCCTAATCTAACCCAAACCCCCCTTAAATAAACCTAACACTTCCCCCCTGAAGCCGGGCCGAACTCCTCATCCGATCAGGGCGATGTCTTCCAGCAAGCGGCAGTGAAGTCTTCTTCCATCCGGGCGATGTCTTGAAGCAAGCGGCAGAGAGTCTTCTTCCATCGGCGATGTCTTCAAGCATATCGGCATCTTCAATCTTCTTTCTTCGCTTCTCCGCCGCGGAGCATCCATCCGGCACGACGACTTCCCGACGAATGAGGTTCCTTTAAACGACGTCATCCAAGATGGCGTCCGTCGAATTCCTAACACCCTAACATGTACCCCGAGTCTAAACACCCCTAGCCTTACACTTATTAACCCCTAATCTGCCGCCCCCGCTATCGCTGACCCCTGCATATTATTTTTAACCCCTAATCTGCCGCTCCGTAAACCGCCGCTACTTACATTATCCTTATGTACCCCTAATCTGCTGCCCCTAACACCGCCGACCCCTATATTATATTTATTAACCCCTAATCTGCCCCCCACAACGTCGCCTCCACCTGCCTACACTTATTAACCCCTAATCTGCCGAGCGGACCGCACCGCTATCATAATAAAGTTATTAACCCCTAATCCGCCTCACTAACCCTATAATAAATAGTATTAACCCCTAATCTGCCCTCCCTAACATCGCCGACACCTAACTTCAATTATTAACCCCTAATCTGCTGACCGGAGCTCACCGCTATTCTAATAAATGTATTAACCCCTAAAGCTAAGTCTAACCCTAACACTAACACCCCCCTAACTTAAATATAATTTAAATCTAATGAAATTAATTAACTCTTATTAAATAAATTATTCCTATTTAAAGCTAAATACTTACCTGTAAAATAAATCCTAATATAGCTACAATATAAATTATAATTATATTATAGCTATTTTAGGATTAATATTTATTTTACAGGTAACTTTGTATTTATTTTAACCAGGTACAATAGCTATTAAATAGTTAAGAACTATTTAATAGCTAAAATAGTTAAAATAATTACAAAATTACCTGTAAAATAAATCCTAACCTAAGTTACAATTAAACCTAACACTATACTATCATTAAATTAATTAAATAAAATACCTACAATTACCTACAATGAAACCTAACACTACACTATCAATACATTAATTAAATACAATACCTACAAATAACTACAATGAAATAAACTAACTAAAGTACAAAAAATAAAAAAGAACTAAGTTACAAAAAATAAAAAAATAATTACAAACATAAGAAAAATATTACAACAATTTTAAACTAATTACACCTACTCTAAGCCCCCTAATAAAATAACAAAGACCTCCAAAATAAAAAATGCCCTACCCTATTCTAAATTACTAAAGTTTAAAGCTCTTTTACCTTACCAGCCCTGAACAGGGCCCTTTGCGGGGCATGCCCCAAGAAGTTCAGCTCTTTTGCCTGTAAAAAAAAGCACATACAATACCCCCCCCCAACATTACAACCCACCACCCACATACCCCTAATCTAACCCAAACCCCCCTTAAATAAACCTAACACTAAGCCCCTGAAGATCATCCTACCTTGTCTTCACCTCACCGGGTATCACCGATCGGTCCTGGCTCCAAAATCTTCATCCAACCCAAGCGGGGGCTGGCGATCCATCATCCGGTGGCTGAAGAGGTCCAGAAGAGGCTCCAAAGTCTTCATCCTATCCGGGAAGAAGAGTAGATCCGGACCGGCAACCATCATCTTCCAAGCGGCATCTTCTATCTTCATCCGATGAGGACCGGCTCCATCCTGAAGACCTCCACCGCGGACCCATCTTCATCCGGCGACGTCCAACTGAAGAATGACGGTTCCTTTAAGGGACGTCATCCAAGATGGCGTCCCTCGAATTCCGATTGGCTGATAGGATTCTATCAGCCAATCGGAATTAAGGTAGGAATATTCTGATTGGCTGATGGAATCAGCCAATCAGAATCAAGATCAAGCCGATTGGCTGATCCAATCAGCCAATCAGATTGAGCTCGCATTCTATTGGCTGATCGGAACACTGTACACTATACACTGTACAAGTTCAAAAAAACGACATACACAGCTCATTCAATATATAGCACTTGTACCTATTAACATACAATTATATCAAAGTCCCATGTTGAAAGTCACTGCGATAGTACAAAAATGCAAAAATGCAAAAAATCATGTCCTCAGTGCGAATGATGGCTGCACTCCTCTTCACAGAAGATACTGGATAACTTTTTTATTTTTTGTAACTTAGTTCTTTTTTATTTTTTGTACTTTAGTTAGTTTATTTCATTGTAGTTATTTGTAGGTATTGTATTTAATGTCGCTGCCACTATAATAAAGTTATTAACCCCTAACCCTAACCCTAACACCCACTAACTTGAACATAATTAAAATAAATCTACATAAAATTACAATTAATACCTAAATAATTCCTATTTAAAACTAAATACTTACCTATAAAATAAAACCTAAGCTAGATACAATATAACTAATAGTTAGTTACATTGTAGATATCTTAGGTTTTATTTTTTTGTAGGTAGACTAGTTTGTAGGTAGACTAGTTACTAAATAGTTATTTACTAGCTACCTAGCTAAAATAAATACAAATTTACCTGTACACTAACACCTAACCTTACACTACAATTAAATAAATTACATTAATTAAATACAATTAACTAAATTACAAAAAATAAAAAAACACTAAATTACACAAAATAAAAAAGAAATGATCAAATATATAAACTAATTACACCTAATCTAATAGCCCTATCAAAATAAAAATGCCCCCCAAAATTAAAAAAACCCTATCCTAAACTAAACTGCCAATGGCCCTTAAAAGGGCCTTTTGTGGGGCATTGCCCCAAAGAAATCAGCTCTTTTACCTGTTAAAAAAATATAAACAACCCCCCAACACACAACCAAACCCCCCAAATAAAATCCTATATAAAAAACTTAAGCTTCCCATTGCCCTGAAAAGGGCATTTGGATGGGCATTGCTCTTAAAAGGGCATTTAGCTCTTTTTCAGCCAAAACCCTAAGCTTAAAATAAAACCCACCCAATAAACCCTTAAAAAAACCTAACACTAACCCCTGAAGATCCACTTACAGTTTTTGAAGACCGGACATCCATCCGAGTTCAATCCTATTGGCTGATTGCATCAGCCAATAGGATTTTTTCACCTTTAATTCAGATTGGCTGATAGAATTCTATCAGCCAATCGGAATTCAAGGGACGCCATCTTGGATGACGTCCCTTAAAGGAACCTTCATTCTTCTTTTTTCAAGCATTTTGAAAAAAGCATTTAGCTGAAACGCGTAGATGAGTGAGGATCGTGTCCGTTCAGCTGGCCAGCTTTTATAACGGAATTGTTATCCCTATACACAGCAGCCCAAACGTGCAAGTATAACTACGGTGATTAAGGAACAAGGAAAAACATTTGGATACCCTATTACTGCAAACAAAACACCATTGAAAGATATTTATATCTTTGAAGAACTACACTACGAATTTGAAAAAATTGCCACCGGTAACCCGACCTGGCTATTGGAGCAGCGGAGCAATCACGTGAGAAGTTATACGTCACAGCCGGAATAACGGCTAGTTTGGAGACACCAACAGCGCTGCAATAGAAGGAGTAGCAGAGTCGGGGAAAGGTAAAATAAATAAAACCTTTCGGATTCTGGTGAGTGACAATTAGTTTTTATCTTTTGGGTCATTTAAACCTACGCATACAGAGGATATCAGAAATTGCATTTCATGAGTACTGTTTTAACCAACGACTGCTAATCACCCAATGTGTATAATATACAGTGATAAGAAAGACTATTTTGGGGATATAAAAGACTAAAAAACTGCATAATATAAAGAGGACAACACACCTATTTCGTTAACAAATTGTTACAAAAAGAAAAAGTTTTATCAAATACGTAAAAGGAACATTGTTGCAAATATATTTCTGGTTTAATGCAACCGTGTCTATTCTTGTCCCTGAGCTTTTGGGAGATCAAGTTGTGTTTAATATAAAAGCTGCTTATTGTGATATTATTAACTATAAGGTGCACCTTATAATATTTTAAAGTGTTTTAAAAGCATAAAAGCCATAACTACTGACTTTCAGTTTACGGTATGGATTTTGTAGTTATGGGCTGTACCACTCACTTTTTGGCCGGACAGGCAAACTCGTAATACCGGCGCTGTGGAAGTCCCATTGAAAAAGGACTTTTTGAAAGTGGCGGTAGTTACGTTGCGTTACAGCCAAAATAGTGTGCTGTACAGCTATACCTGCAAGACTCGTAATACCAGCGGTAGTGAAAAAGAGCCATAACAGTGCTTTTTCACTCATAATGCAAAACTCGTAATCTAGCCGAATGTTATTGAGCTAGTTGTTCGTTCCTGTGATGTGTGCGCTTCTCTATGTGTATATATATATATATATATATATATATATTCACACACATTGGAAAAAAGAACCAGTAGCAAGTGCTCTGCAGTTACCTTCCCAGCAAGAGGAATATAGGAAAGAAATTGCATCAAAATACAAACTCAAGAAAACACATTAGCTAAACATAAGGACTAGTCTAGACTAGGAACTACAAGTCTTGCTATTAATGAGAGTTAAGGAGTAAGAGGTATGTAGGTAGAGTGCGGCTGTATATAATCACAGTGGCCATTTTGGACACTACTTACTAGCAGCCAGAATGCCAAAATCAGTCCCTCAGATTTTCTGATTTTGGTATCAAAAGTATGCTGGGGCAAGGGTAGTTGCTGCTTCATTCAAAAAGGTTCTCTGTTATTGGACACCTGGCTCTATATACATATCCTTTTTTGATAGGAACAGAATTACACTATGGTTGCAGTATTTACTTTGAATAGTGGGCAGTGAACTATTTCACTTGAGCCGTATATTGTTTGAAATTCTTTAGCACTTCGGTACCTCGCAATGTTGATGACTTTTCTTTTTTTACCAGAAGCTGCCATATAATAATAGCAACAGTATCCTTTGACTGCCACTTTTATGTTTTCTAGCCTACAGTGCTCACACTGATTCCCTAGTTGAATAATTGTACAAGCACATTAGTTGTCATGTAACTGTTTTTGGGTAGCTAAAACTCAATGCAGAGGATCAGAACGATACACTCATATAACCCCTTCCAGGGCAGTTAACCATATTTAATCTGCTCAATCTTCAAATAAACATAATTTTATTCTAATTACACCCAACTTTAACCCTACCCATGCTGTCCTAATCTCTATTACACTGTAATGCTATTTCCAATCTATTTCCCATCTCTTCCGATTACAGTTGGACCTAATGGCTGACCTAATTCCCCAGTGCAATTAATTCTAAATGCAACCTCCCTTATTACAAATGGACATTGAGGTCTCTTGGAGGGGAGGTATGACTACGAAGAGTCTGGGGGAAATTCAAACTTAGGGTTAATTGCTTTGAGGGTGATCAGGTCAGTAATTAGGGGTAACCACACTATCCATATCCGCATCACACTTTACTCCCATCTCAGTTATCTTTAATGGCTAACCAGACTCACTCAAGTGCAATTAACCCTAATCTTTATTGTTTCCCTGTGGAATTGGCCCCAACTGGGACATTCCCATTGTGGACAGATAGTTTCATAGTGGGCTAATCATGCTGGAGGGATCCCATCTGGTCTACATGATTAGGGCTAAAATGCAGTGGGAGATTAGGATACAACTGTTATGGTTCAACTGCAATTACTGTTCACAGTTTGGGTTGAAGTGTAGTTTGGGATTGAAGGGTAGAAATCAAGTGTATTGGGGTTGCAGATAGAATTACTGAACTATAATACTGTTAGATATCTATTATAGATGCCTTTGTTATAGTGACTGGGGTAAGAAACTCCCTGGGGGCTACCGGCTTTTAGGTGCTCTCCACTCAGACAACGTGATCTAAGATATCTTGGGGTCTATTTTTCAAGGGTCAAATGGCCCCTGATGCCCCTGTTTTCGCTCGAGCCTTCAGGCTCGCCGGAAACAGCAGTTAAGAAGCAGCGTTCTTAAGACTGCTGCTCCTTAACTAACCTCTGAGGCAGCAGACTGCAATTAACCTGATCAGATACGATCGGGTTGATTGACACCCCCTGCTAGCAGCCGATTGGCCCCGAATGTGCATTGGGCGGCATTGCACAAGAAGTTCAACAGAACTGCTTGTTAGTGAAAAACAATTAAGAGTGAGTGCACCTATTGGATTGAGACAGCTCAACCCTAATAAACAGTTGTTCCTTCAAACAACTGTGAGGGATCGATGGGGTAAAAAAACAGGTGAGGGGAGCTGTGTGTATTTCAATACATATATATGTGTGTAATCGTGACCTATAGATGAGCTTCTCGTGTTAATTTTTTATTTTTCTGCAATATATATTGCACTAAGAAGTGGGTGAACAAATAGGTGAAAAATAATGGAGGTATAACTACAAGAGGTTAAAAAACAGAATATTTAATTGTTGCAATAAAAAACACAATATTTGACTGGATTATAAGTTCTGACTTGATTAAGTTAGTGGTAAAGAGCTCTATTACCTTGAGGAAAATAGTATAGTTAAAATTTCTTAAAGTTAAAATGACATTACATTCATACTATAGTATTCAAAGCATTTGATAAGAACAAAAATAAAGGTAAAAATAATTATCGTGGAAGGTGGAAATAAATGTTCATCTGATGATTTGCATGTATCTTATGATGTGACTTTAAGTGGAAAAGTAATTACTCACAGTTTGCATGAAAAATTTCCAAGGTGTCTGATTGGTTGGAACAGACAATCCTTTATGTGAATAAGATAATATATTCCGCTGTGATTTTGACTAAAATTCTTTAAAACTTGTAGATCAAGATTGTAAATGAGGATAACAAATACTTGATGGTAAAGATGCTGAAACTGTTTACCTATACTGGGTTTGCAGGAGTTTCAGTTGTTGGTATAACTTGGTTCCGTTTGCTGAAACTGTTTACCTATACTGGGTTTGCAGGAGTTTCAGTTGTTGGTATAACTTGGTTATAGAAACTGTTTACCTTGTATTGGTTTGCTGGAGTTTCTAGTTGTCTAGTTGCGTGGGGTGTTCTCTGTATTGTTGTTTAGAACCGTTTGAACAATTCTTTTTGTAGGCGTCTGTTGTTGCTGAAACTATATACCCTCCCAGGGTTTGCTGGAGATTCAGTTGCTGGTAGTTGATCTATAGTGAAACTGTTTACCTTAAAGTGGTTTGCAGGAGTTTCAGATCAACTGGTAGTTACAAAGAAATTTTCTTGACAGTTGCTGGAGCTGTTTACCTTTTTCAAGGTTTGCTGGAGCTTCAGGTATGGTGAGTGTCCGCTTCAAATCTTGTGGTGCTCAGTGTATAGCAGTCACCGGTAGCGGGTTTTTCTTATTCAGTCCTGGATAGTCTTAGATGCAGACTTGAGTTTTTGGAGTGCACACTAGGGGCAAATCTACTCGTTTCGGCCTCAGCCTCACCAGAACTGCTTGTGCAATGTTAAATGCCGACAGCATATGCTGTCGGCATTCAGCGATGTCGGGCAGACATGATTCGCTATTTGGTAAATTGTCAGTACTGCAAGGACTATTAATTAATTTCATAAATGCAAATTTTTGCTTGATTGCTATTTATGTGACTATGCAGGGTTCTGGATATGAATGAGGTCTAAAAAGTATCCAAAAGATTCTGTGTGATTTCTCTCCATGCGATCGATAACTGGACCCATAGAAAGCTGTCTCTAAATAACAGCAGTGATCCAGACACCAATATGAAGTCCCATTAAAGGGCCAGATTATGAGTGGAGCACAAACATTGGCGTTTGAGCGATAAGGGGTTTATTGTGGGTGTTTGCACTCATCAGGCTTATCGCTCATAATACGAGTTGAAAGTAAAAACTACTGATTGAGCACAATCACGATTTACGCTAGAATAATTACCGCAACTTCAGCGCTCTGGTTATTTGTACAAAACACATCAAAAATACATTACAAAGTACACTTACACTTATAATAACACCAATCTAATAAAAAAAAATTTAAAAATATTGCACAAACAAGTTATAAGGGCTCATAGATATGAGCTCTCAGGTGTTAGAAAAAAGGCAAGCAACGGTCTTTAATATAGAGATACATACATGTCTAAAGATGGATATGTATGTATATATATATATATATATATATATATATATATATATATATATATATATATATATATATATATATATGTGTGTGTGTCTTTATATGTATTTATATGTGTATATATGTATTTATAGACATATATACACATATAAACACATAAATACATATGTACACATATATAGACATATATATAAGTGAATTGGAGCCCTTTGCAGTTAAAGAGACACTGAACCCAAATTTGTTTCTTTTGTGATTCAGACAGAGCATGAAATTTTAAGCAACTTTCTAATTTACTCCTATTATCAAATTTTCTTTATTCTCTTGGTATCTTTATTTGAAATGCAAGAATGTAAGTTTAGATGCCGGCCCATTTTTGGTGAACAACCTGGGTTTTCCTTGCTGATTGGTGGATAAATTCATTCACCAATAAAAAAGTGCTGTCCAGAGTTCTGAACCAAGAAAAAAGCTTAGATGCCTTCTTTTTCAAATAAAGATAGCAAGAGAATGAAGAAAAATTGATAAAAGGAGTAAATTAGAAAGTTGATTAAAATTGCATGCTCTATCTGAATCACGAAAGAAAAAAATTGGGTTCAGTGTCCC
The DNA here is from genome assembly GCF_027579735.1 of Bombina bombina. NCBI lineage: Eukaryota > Metazoa > Chordata > Amphibia > Anura > Bombinatoridae > Bombina > Bombina bombina. The sequence continues at coordinate 184,239,433 of NC_069500.1, forward strand.
TTTAAGTAGATGAAAACATGTAAAAGCATATTTATGCAATAATCATTTTTAATAATTGTTTTAACTATGTATTTACTGTAAATATTTGTTATTCCAAGGTTCTGCACATAGCAGAAAATGTTTTATGCATTTATAAATAGATATTCCTATATATTACTGTATATAACTATACCTATAAATAATCATGTATATATATAGGTATAGATATATATTGTACCAATATACCATCAGATATATGTAGAAATATTTATTTATGAATAAATAAATAGAAAATATTCTGTTATGTGAAGAACGTTGGAATGTGAAATATTCATATTTTCCTGTCTGGCTATCGAACATGAGAAGATGTGATCGGGTTTCACCGGCAATTGGGGTGTTTTTTCCCCACTTTTATTTCTCTATTCACTTCTATGGGGACATACATGAACACGCACGCAATATTGTTCAACTATTTGCACTTGTCGGGTTAGCGCACAAGCAAAAAGACTTTACTTTCAACTCATCAGACGAGCACAAAAAGCTTACTTCTAGCGTAATTAACGCAGGAGCGTTAATTGGGATCCTCTTGTAATATGGGCCAAAGTTTGATGTCATTCATTTTTTGTCATAGCATCTCCATTATATCAATTTGCATAGCATGTACCCCATAATTAAAAAAACACCTCAATGGGTATTACAACATCTAATAAATAATTATCCTCGTGATATATATATTTCTCAAACACATCGCAATCCAAATTTACATTTTTCAATCTATAGCAGTAAAATTTAGATGTCCATGGTAAATAAGTATTGTCTTGTTACAACTGTATTTTAAATGCTGCCTTCTAACAAGGAATGGCCTTGATTTAACCAAACAAATACCTTGTGGAAAAGAACACGAGAACAAAGCAAATTTGATAATAGAAGTAAATTGGAACTTGTTTTTTATAATTGTATTCTCAATCTAAATCATAAAAGAACATTTTTGTGTTTCATGTCCCTTTAAGGTCTAGGAGGCCATAAGACAAAGGGTCGTATGGTAAAATAGGGTAATGTAAAAACATTTTTTTTCTTAATAAACTTTATTGATATGAAAAAGAGTACAATCTATTTGGAATATAACCATACAAGCTAGACATGCTTGATATATAATAAGTCTAATGATTATTTACTTTTATAGCTTTATTAATTACATGTGAGTTTTCACAGGTCTGATGTCCACTGTCTGCGATTCTTGACCCAAACAAGTATCTTCATATTTTTTCATCTGATTTCTTTGCCGCAATTTTTTTATCTCTTTATTTATCAAAACTCAAGTAGGTTATTTGTAGTGAATATGCAAAACACATAATAAAACCAGCAGGAGTAGAATATAAAAGTTGCAGAACTGCAGATATGAAACTCAGCATTAAGTGATGGACTAATTCTCACTGGATGAAAGAGGCAGTTATTGGTAAAACCATCCTGATGAAGATGAGTTTGTAATACAAAACAACAATACATTAGCTGTATGAGCAGTGGCGGCTGGTGACTTTTGAGGATGGGGGAGCACTAGCCCCGCCCCTCAGATGGCTCCGCCCATTTTAATGTGTGTGTATGTATATATATCTATATATAACTTATATTATCAAATGTGCTTCATTCTCGTTGTATCCTTTATTGAAAGAGCATCAATATCCCACTGAGCGCTAGTTGAACATATTGGGTGAGCCAATGACATGAGGCATATATGTGCAGGCACTAAACATAAGTTAATTCCCAGTAGTGCATTGCTGCTTTTGAGCCTACCTAGGTATCCTTTTTTACAACAGATATCAAGAGAACAAAGCATATTAGATAACAGAAGTAAATTGGAAAGTTGTTTAAAATTGTTCTATCTGAATCATGAAAGGAAACATTTGGGTTCCAAGTCCAGTTAAATATTTTATATTACAATCTAAAGTTGTTTTATGCCACAATAACTTAAAAGATTTTGCCTGAATAAATGTAGCTTTAATCAGTCATTACACAAAACTGTGTAATGTGACAGTTGTAGAGAGCTGCCCCTTTAAACACCAATAATTCTGTTTGTGGTTCTTACAAAAAGAAAAAAGAAAAGAGAGAGCAGTCTGGGCTCAGCTTTTTTAAGTTTTTTCAGAAGTTCATCATTTCCCCAATAAAGGTAGACAGACCTCACTCATAGTATACATACATACACACACAAATTCAAATATATATATATATATATATATATACACTCACACACACATATACATACACACACATATACATACATACATACACACACAAATATATATATATATACACTCACACACACATATACATACACACATATACATACATACATACATACACACACAAATATATATATATATACACTCACACACACATATACATACACACATATACATACATACACACACACAAATATATATATATACACTCACACACACATATACATACACACATATACATACATACACACACACACAAATATATATATACACTCACACACACATATACATACACACACATATACATGCATACATACATACACACACAAATATATACACTCACACACACATATACATACATACATACACACACAAATATATACACTCACACACACATATACATACACACACTGTAACTGCAGCTTATGTCAGTGTGACTGTGTGATATAAACTTTAGGACAGCAAGTAAGAATGAAATGTTGTTTTAAAAAATGGTCTTAAAACTCTTCTCAGTAACTTAAGACGGCTCCTGGTTTAACAGTCCCTACTGGAACTAGAAGGGTTAATTAGCAAAAGTGGTTCCCTGCTTACTTTTAGAGAGAGGCTTGGCAGATTTATTTACGGAGGTGACTGTCAGCTCAATACAAACAATAAATCAGAGATTCAGTTCAACACATGGAAGGTCCTTACCTTTATAACCCGGCAGGTCAAGACAGCCATAAAACGCACATTTCTGTTAGAGAAGCGCTGCAGTAATCTCTGTGCACACTTTCCCCAACAGGCTGCTTAGATTTATTTGCTGAGGTGACAATTCAAATACAATTGCCTCGCTAACGGCTCCCACCATGCAGCAATCCCTTAACCTGTACTATCTATACATACACACAACTTGGAAGGAAGTCCCTGTGCTAACTATCTAATTACTTGCAGCGTTGGGGTAAATAATCAAAAGCACACTGACTCAGTCAGCAGTTGTACCGAAGGGAAGAGGGACCGTCTGTGGCCAGATTGAGTGCTGTCTAATTACTGGGAGTGCGGGCCGGGGACCCATATTCAGTGAAATGAACTAGCGGTCAACCCTCAGTAAAGGCTTTACCCAAGATTGACCCTTGACTGCTAGTAGTAACTTTTCATTTCACTGCATGTGGGTCCCCGCACTCCCAGCAATTAGACAGCACTTAATCTGGCCACAGACGGTCCCTCTTCCCTTCGGTACAACTGCTGATTGAGACTGAGTCAGTGTGCTTTTGATTATTTACCCCAACGCTGCAAGTAATTAGATAGGTAGTTCCGCCCCTGCTCTTACCTCCTTAGACTGCTCTTCTGAAACTGGTGCTTGCTTGAGGCTCCACTCCACTGCTCCAGTCCAGAGAGCTCCTCTCAGCTCAACCTCTATCTCTGCAATGAGATTTCGCGCCGTTGAGCTGGGAGGAGCTTGTCAAGCGTCATCACGTGACTAAGTGATGACGCTCTTCTCTGTCACTGGCTGCTGCTGGCCTGCTGCCTGTCTCTCTCATAACACCTCCCACCCCTCGCACAGGCTGAAGTGTGCGAACAGCAGACTATGGGGATGGGGAGGCTGAGAGCTGCGCAGCAGGCAAATTTAGAATGCGCATAGCACAGTGCCAATAGCTTAGCTATCGCACGTGCGGTTAGGGGTTAGATAGACTAGTAAATTAGTACAGGGGCCAGGCTACAGGCTGTATTCTTTATATAATTATACTGTAACTTACTACATGTAAATAAATACATGTAATAATAAAAAGAAAATAAGTTTGGATTGTATTTTTTTCTGGGGGTCAAAAAAAATATAATTTTTTCAATAGGGGGCTATTGGAAAAATTATATTTTTTTTCTTCTGGGCTGGGCTGCTGGGGGGGGCACGTGCGAGTGTGCTCAAATGGAGGAGCCTCCACTGTGTATGAGTAGAAAGACAGTAGGGAGTCAATATACAGATATCACCTCAATAGTAGAGCATAGCCTGAATCCTACTTGAGACAATTTTCAATTTTATGAGTAATTAACTAAAAATTAATATAAATAAATAAAGAAAAACAATACAAAGAACATATATAGTAAATAAAGTATCAAATAAAGTCAACAGAAGTTGACTGACTAGCTAAGCTAACTAAACAATTTAGTGCTAAAAAACATATTTAAGTGTACTCAATAGTGGATTGAGTTAATTTCGATGAGACTGTGTCTGGCGGAGACATGGGGCCAGCCCTACCTGTGAAAACTGAAAGCAAGCGTCTGGTCTGTCACTATATTTTCCACACAAACAAAAAAAAAAGTCAACCTATGTTACTGGTCACCAATATCCTGCTATTAGGAAAGGGAGTTAATAGAGTAGGTATAAAATATATGACTCAGATTTAATAAAAAAAAGACTTAGGGCCCCATGTACAAAGCAACGTAAGCTGCTTTGGAGCCCTTGCAGGGCAGGGTCACTGATGCAAGCCTGCGTCCTGCTATGTAAAAATCAGCGGTCATCAGAACATTACTTCTTACATTCTCCACATCTCTGAGTGAAATCACCCCAAACACGCTCATTCAGGGGGATTGAGAGGCCCGTCCCTCCCGCAATTGGTCGCACAAGAGAAGGGGCAGCTGACGAACAGAGACAAGTTCTCAAGTTGTCCTTGTCCGCATGCCGTTTAATACATTTGGCCCCTAATCCTACATTCAATATTTCATTTCACATCTGCTTGTTACAAAAAAAGCTGAGTATGAATCAGATGTATGAGGTGTGCGGGGCTTTGGAGCTTGTCCAATGTTTAGGTATCAGTTTCCTACCCGGCAATATATAGATATATATATAGGAGGAGGGATGGGTACGAACAAAAAGGAGAAACGTTTATTGCATTGATAAGGATATTGGTTGTCAAAAATTTGCTTACGGCAAATTTTTGACAACCAATATTGCGTTTTTACTCCAAAATTGGTTTATCTTAGGGCAAATCAAAAAAAGATTTGTTATATCTTGATTGGTAATCGAGCATTTAGGGCATTCATTTATCATTTCCTGAATCCATTTTGTTCTTATCTTTGGAGTAATAGAGCTAAGATGTAGAAATGTTATAATGTCCTCAGTGACTTTTATTCCGCTAATGTCTCCCCACTTAGGGCATAGCTCTAGCATAACTGTTGGTAAATCTTTGCAGCAATTTTAACATGAATACCTGATTCACACCATCTCCACTAAACAGTTGATTTAGAGATATTCCTGCTGATTGAACACTCTGAGGGCCATATTACAAGTCTTGTGATATATATATATATATATATATATATATATATATATATATATATATATATATATAATAAATATATATATATATATATATATATATATATATATATACCTATAATATATATATAGGTACATACACACACACATTTACTACTTGACTTAGCAACACTGAGATCCTAGAAACGGGTCAAGGTGCTTTTATACACAGTTATCTTACCTCATAAATGATTTGGGTTGAATAATGTAAGCATAACTGGTATATATTAATACATTTTATTTTGCCAGATACAGTATTACGCTATGTGTATTTTTCTTTTCTTTTCCTGCACATCTCGGATGACCAACTGAGGGGACAAGGTTTCTCACCACCATCTAAAGGAAAACAAGAGAGTCCAGGATTTCCATTGAATCCCTTAGGGACATCCCAAGAAAGGGATCTACAAGTGGACCAGGATACCTGGAAGTCTTCTCACAAAGTCACAGAGAAATCACCAACTTTACCCATTCAAGAGCGAATACCTTACCTCATAAGATTGGGGTATAAGCTGGTAAGCAGGAAATACTTACTTCATGATACTATACTAAGAAGTGATAATTAGGAGAAAGAAAAACATTTTATCTACTTTAGACCATTATTCAAAATACCATCTATAAACTGTTGGAAAGAAATACACTCATATTGCAGAAAGAAATTGTTTTATCTGAGCACCTATTTTCCATTATTGAACTCTATTTTTTTCCTATACCTTTTACAGTGACAGGATCATACGAAAATATAGAAAGGGAAAACTACAATAAAAACTTAAGACCACAGTAGTCCATGGGAACCCCAAAAAAAAGAAAAGGACTAGAAGAGGGAGAAGAGGAGGAAGGTTGGTGGGAAATAGAAGAGGAAAGAGAGGAACCAAGAACCCCAAAGAGGGGCAAACAGGAGAACCACTATTAAAAATATTTAACTTATCTTCTCATTCCTTTGCGGACATAGAACTTTCCAAAGGCCTGAATTTTGCGCCCACCAAGGGACCAAATCCTTTCAACCTCTTTATAGATTTGAATAAATTCATTAGACAATTAACTTTTTGTGGACATTTTGAAAAATTAAATAGAAAAGAGAATCTTGAATTACTAAAGAATATCTCAGATACAGACTTAGATCTATAAAATATGCTAGAGGAAGTATACAATGAGAATGAAACTCTTAACCAAACCAAACCGACAAACATTAGCAAACACTCTAATCTAAAACCCTCTTCAATCTTTTTCCCTACTCAATCAAAGGTAATGCAATTCCTACATTTTGTGAACTAGTACAGAAAGAGCTACAAACACTATGTGAGAACTACACCATCAAAAAAGATAATTTAAAAAGGATTGAAAAAACAGCCCTGGAATCAATTAAAGAAATGAAAGATATTGTTCTTTGGATGGCAGACAAAGATGGAGGTTTGGTCATATAAAATAGAACTGACTACCTTCTAGAGGCCAACAGATTGCTAAATGATATAAATACATACAAAAAACTGAAAGGGGACCCTACAACAATATTTCAAAAACAATATAACTCATTGATAGATACAGCAAACCACCTTAATCTGTTAAACAAAAAATAATATAAATATCTCTTACATGAATTCCCAAAAAGGGTTATTTTCTATCATCTTCCTAAGATCCACAAAGATCAGGGTAATCCCCCAGGACACCCAATAGTCTCAGGGTTAGATTCTTTAATTTCAAGAATCTCCAAGTATGCAGACTATTTTTTAAAACCACTAGTACCTAACCTTAAATCTTACCTTAGGGATTCCACTTACACTATATGTAAAGTAAGAAAAGTACAATGGAAGAACACTTACAAATGGATGACATTAGATGTTTCCTCACTCTACACTAACATACCCCATGAATTGCGAATTACGGCCATGAAACATAGGTTAAACAAACTGATCTTCCCATTGAACATCAGGCATTCATTTTGGATTGTATTAGATTCATTCTGGAAAAAAAATATTTCAAATTTTCCAATCAATTTTATAAACAAATTAGCAGAACAGCCATGGGTACAACTATGGCACCCAGTTACACAAATCTATACATGGGAATGTGGTAAGATAATCATATTTATCTTAACAATCCATTCCAGGATAATATTATTTGGTGGGGCAGATACATCGATGATATTATAATTATTTGGGAAAGAGATGAGTCTGCCACCACCAAATTTCTACAATATGTCAATGACAACCCTTTTAACCTACAATTCACATCAAAAATCTCTAAAGATAATATAGAATTCCTAGATTTAATCCTATCCAATGAAGATACACAAATATATACGAAGCTATATCGTAAGTCAACAGACTGCAATGGATACTTAAGAGCTGACAGTGGCCACTATAAACCATGGATACACAACATACCTTATGGGCAATTTCAATTATTAAAAAGGAAATGCACAAAAGATAGTGACTACAATAAGGAAGCACAATTATTAAAAGAAAAACCAATACAGAAAACGTATCCCAAAAATTAATAGATGATTCTCTAAATAAAGTCAATAATATGAATAGAAATCAATTGCTTATTTCTAACAAAGAAAAAGGCAAACATACTTAAAAGAATAACAATATAGGGATGATAACCACCTACAACGAGGCTGCCCCAGAAATTGAAAAGATTCTGAAAAAATACTGGCCTATCTTAGAACAAGACAAATTTTAAAAAAACAGTATAGGTCCAGCTCCAAAAATCACATTTAGAAAAAATAAATGCCTCAAACAAATTTTAGCTCCAAGCAAACTAAGAGAACCCATTTCCAAGTCCAATTGGTTAACTTCAAATACTAAAGGCTTTTTAAATGCAATAGGGCCAACTGTAAGGGGTGTGAACATGCCTATGATACTAAAAAACCTTATGGAAATAGTCCATTCAAAAACTTTCCCCCAAAAAAATCGTACAATCAACAACCTAACCAACCGTAAGAATACCTTTGTTGTGTATTTATTAGAATGTCCCTGTAATTTGCAGTACATTGGGCACACAAAACGCCCATACAAAAAAAGACTGTTAGAAAATCTAAAAAATATAGATGCCGGGTACAATGGACACAGTGTCTCAAGGCACTTCAAAAAAATCCAAAATTCATCAAAGGTACCATTCTAGAACAAGTACCAGTCCCACAAAGAGGGGGTGATAGGTTTCAAAGGTTAAGGCAACGGGATACCTACTGGATACACTATATGGGCACCATGAACCCTGAGGGGCAAAATGAGGACATTGACTTAGCTGCTTTTCTATAAATCAGGGACTGTTTATAATACAACTCAAAATTATTACATCAGGAACACACGTCTAAAATAAGCTCATTAATAATTATACAGATGGCCAACTAGGACACTGACATAGCTGTTTTGCTAGAACACAGGGACCAATTATAATAAAACCTAAAAACATGGCAAAAGAACCTTTTTTAGTATATGTTTATCAATAAACATGGCCTTATTTTCCACAATTTATAACATTTATGCCAGAACGGCCTTAGTCCAATAGCTTATAGATCATCTATATGTCCTCTATTTTAGGATACACATCTATAGTAATGCTAATCCCAGAGATACTATATAAATTCTTTAGTCAATTTTATTATTTTTTAGCTTGTAACAATATACGTTAGACTTGTATTACAGTCCATTAATACACTCTAACAAGGGCAAATGAAAACATATCATATGTCATTTAAGTATACTTGTATATAATCCTATAAGATCAAGATACAGTCACATTACATAAAACAAGACATCAGGAGTTAAGTCCGCTAATAAGTAGGGCTCTAGGACCCTACGCATCCTCTATTCCGATAGCTATAAGCTCATACACCAGGTCTCCATAGTACCAAACAACAACTAGACCTGTAGAGCTTCCGTAGCGACATTGACGTCACACGCAAACAGCCATAATGGAGTAGATGAAAAAACACGCCCACTTGTACCCTTTAAATATTGTACACGCTGGATACCTGTCCATACACTTTTCCTCTAACGAAGGAGTCTCCTAAGACTTTGAAATGCATAAGGATTTTTTTTCAAGTGGGCAGACAGGTCCTATTTCATTTGGCTACTTCCTACTGTTGGTACTTTTAACAGCTAAAATAACTTTGTTTATATACACCACTTCCTAGCGTCTATAAGTGGACAAGCGCACTTTGCTAGTATTGTTCCAGTATATTTTTTGAAGTGTGTACTGTTTTTATGAATATTTTATAAACTCAGACCAACTTTCAAGTTATTCCACTATTACACGGGGGACATTTCCATATCCCTTTTATGCCATCTAAGTCCTCTTGTTAACAAAGGTCGTTATTACTAATACGACACATCCACCTACCTGACTTAGCAACACTGAGATCGTAGAAACGGGTCATGGTGCTTTTATACACAGTTATCTTACCTCATAAATGATTGAGGTTGAATAATGTAAGCATATCTGGTATATATTAATACGTTTTATTTTGCCATATACAGTATTACGCTATTTGTATTTTTCTTTTCCTGCACATCTCAGATGACCAACTGAGGGGACAATGTTTCTCACCACCATCTAAAGGAAAACAAGAGAGTCCAGGATTTCCATTGAATCCCTTAGTGACATCCCAAGAAAGGGATCTACAAGCGGACCAGGATACCTGGAAGTCTTCTCACAAAGTCACAGAGAAATCACCAACTTTACCCACTCAAGAGTGAATACCTTACCTCATAAGATTGGGGTATAAGCTGGTAAGCAGGAAATACTTACTTCATGATACTATACTAAGAAGTGATAATTAGGAGAAAGAAAAACATTTGATCTATTTTCGACCATTATTCAAAATACCATCTATAAACTGTTGGAAAGAAATACACTCATATAACAGAAAGAAACTGTTTTAGCTGAGCGCCTATTTTCCATTATTGAACTCTCTTTTTTTCTTCATATATATATATATATATATATATATATATATATATATATATATATATATATATATATATATATATATATATATATATATAAACAAATATAAGAATATATATTTAAAAATACATAGAACATATTCCCCTATGTTAAGAACATTGGAATGTAAAACAGTAAAACACATAATTAAATATTAAAATTGAATAAAAATATTTTTTCCTATTTTCAGGTATTTGAGTGGAAAGGGCTCCAAAGTATATATACATATGTATATTTGTGTATATATGTTTATATATTTGTTTTTTACATATATACACATATGAACACATAAATACATATAAACACATATACATATAGACATTAAACACACACACACACACACACACATATATATATATATATATATATATATATATATATTTAGACATGTATATGTATGTATGTATATACATCTCAGCCCTTTCCATTCAAATGTGTCATATACCATTTACTTTTTAACCCTTATAACTCTTTAATTTTAATATTTATGTAAATACTTTATATCAGATAGATTATATATCAGTGTTGCACTTTATTATAATGTATTTATGTTGTGCTTGGCACAACTTTTTATTTAGCCCTAAACCTTTACACGAGGACCTCAGTTGCACTAATCCAGCGAGCGCAAGTTAGCGTGGGAGGGATATTTCAATATCGCACATGCTAACGCTAGAGCGACACTTGTAATCTAACCCTGAATAATGTATTTGGTCTTGAGAATCTTAAGATAATTGGCTATTTATGAGGAAGATGACTGCAGCTGCAACAGCAATACAAGTAAATATTGATACTGACTGTTTCACATATCTCCAAATACATGGCTGATATTTCTTGTGCAGAGCGCCCATAAATGTGACCCAGCATGTCCGCCACCTGGACACTACCTTAAAATGATTATTTAATAATAATAATGGATCAAGCTGCTATATGATGTTTTCGCATGGAAATTCCAAACTGTTAGAAGCCAGACCTATGAGAGCAAGTAGCTTTATAAGACACTTTAAAATGTCAGGTACCTATGAACTTTGAAAAAAATGAACAGAAACAGAATCCTTAAATAGACTTATTAATATTGTTAACCAAGAAGAACTGAAAGTCAGCTTGGGAGTTATAAACCTGTCATAGTGTAAATTGTGAAGACCTGAGATCTCAGTTCATTCTAGGAGACTAATATTATCTTCCACCATTAAACTGGATCAAATTATTTTATACACATACACTGTTCCTTATGAGATGGTAAACGTAATTAAAAAGAAACAAAACCATTAACAAAATGTCCTATTAAAGTACTACAGGCCACAAACTAGCGCACAATAAATATACTGATATTTGTGCATAGTATATATATATATATCAATAATTAGGCACTGGCTTGCAATCGATCTGCATGCAAAATATTATGATATATTATATTTGTTAACAAAGTTTGAGCTGTTTTGCAGCCCAGTGACACACCCACTAAAAAGCCTCAAGTAAGATTTAGATTTTCTCCTCTGCTAGTGGCTAGTCAGGGACAAATATAAATGAGTTCATGCACTGATCGGATATAGATAAGCACCTGATGCAACAGTTTAGGGAAGGGGTTGTTCATGGCTCTAGCAGTGGGAATGTAGAATATTCAGATGGGGAGACTCTGGGAAGTAGCTGGGTCAACGTTTGAAAGAGAAGTAAAGGTAACTTCTGAGCTGGTACACCCAACAAATTTGCCAGATTGAGTGAAGATGTTGGGGATATTAGTTCAGGGGTGGCAATGTCAGAGAGGGCTGTTCTGCTTAGTATAATGAACAGTCCTTCAGTCATGGAAGAGGAGCATACTATAGTGAAAAGTCCTTCAGTCATGGAAGAGAGGCATACTATAGAGAACAGTCCTTCAGTCATGGAAGAGAGGCATACAAGCCTGAGGCAGATGTCGGTAGTAGGAGACCCTATTATTAGGAAGGTTTTTAGAGTAATTTGTTAACCAGATACCTTAAATAGAACAGTTTGCTGTCTTCCAGGGGCTCATTTTGGCATATTCATAGATTGTTAGAGGGATCTGGGTCTGATCCTGCAGTCATGGTGCATATTGGCACTAATGAAGGAATCAGCAAGAGATGGAGTGTCCTAAAAAAATACTTCAGGGAGTTAGGTAGCAAGCCTAAAGGAAGGACCTGCAAGGTATTATTTTCAGCGATATTACCAGTGCCATGTGCTAACCTAGTAACGCAGAAGGAGCTAAGGTCAGTTAATTCTTGGTTTAAAACATTGTGTACAAATTAAGGGTTTGACTTTTTAGAGCACTGGTCTGACTTTTTTTTTCACAATACAGTACAATTTGTAAAGGATGGATTGCACGTGAATGACATGGGTGCAGGTGAGTTGGGAAAAAGGATGGTAGAACGCTTAAAGGGACACTCAATCAAAATTAAACTTTTATTATTCAGATAGAGCATGCCATTTTAAACAATTTTCCAATTTACTTCTATTAACAAAATGTGCACAGTATTTTTATATTTAAACTTTTTGAGTCACCAGCTCCTACTGAGCATGTGCAAGAAAAAGTGTGTATGCATTTGTGAATGGCTGATGGATGTCACATGGTACGTGTATGCATTTGTGATTGGCTGATGGCTGTCACATGGTACAGGGGGAGTGGAAAAATACATAACTTTTAAAATTGTCAAAATAAAAATCTACTACTCATGTGAAGTTCAGACTAAGTGCTATTGCATTGTCTTGTTATCTTGCATTTGTTGATTATGCAAATCTACTGTGTTGACTGGTCCTTTAAAGAATATTTTAAACTAGGCAAAGGGGGAGGGGAGGTCAGTCCAAACATAATAGAACAGACATATATATAACTGAAACCTGTTTTGATGATTCACATGACTGGGCAGTTAGCTAAGAGAGCTTTTTTTTTTTTTAATAATTTTTATTGAGGTTATTAGATACATATACAATTTTTGGCATATTACCTTAACTTAAAGAGTACAGGTGTTAAACTTAAAATAAAACGCACAGTACAAAAATGATAGACATTTACAATTACATAAAAGTACAGCATAAAGTAGGCAAAGGAAACTGAAACCTCAATTTATATGTTTATGTGGATCCCCTCTGGTACTAATAGGCCACTTTTGGACCTACATGAAATAACAAAGGCATAAATAAGGAGGGTTATAATTTGATAAGGCCACTTTTGGACCTTCAAACAATACAACTAGCATATATGAACATTTATAGTATATGATAACCAACTCAAGCGTTAATGACTCTGCAGATGACCACCTAATCTGGGGAATAAATTAGAGATGATGTCAGGCTAAAGCCAGCTAGGAAAGACCCGAAGTACCAAGAAATTGAGGAATCTGGGAGCTTATATCCTTGTGGGAACAATATCTAGTATATGGTGTGGTTGCACTTTATTTTAAAGACTATGATGGTGGGAGATACAAATAAGAACTAGTTTCAAAACTTAACACTCTGGCTATGGCAATGTACAGACTTAAGCAGTGGATCTATGATAGGGACCAAACTCCCCCGTCACGGCTGCTGATAGGGAGAGATAACACCACACACAAACTAACTGCCTATAGCGACTTAGTGAACATGAGAGAGCCAGAGTTCAAGTTAAGCAATGATAGTGGCTATGATATAATTACAGAGAGAGGTAGTATAGTTGCACTTCACTGTACAAATCCTAGGTCAGTTCAATTCAGTGCATATATTTTCAGTAAGATACAGTAGATTAACAACTCAATTAGCATACACCCCTGGGACATAAGCATGTACAGTGATTGAGTGAAGTACATAGGTAAAAGCACACACATAATAAGCATTAACACCTATTCCCTAAATGGACTGGGATCAACCTCATATACAACTATTAAAAAATTATTTATGTGATGAAAAAGCTGATGGGCTCTCAACGGAGACAATAAAGCTTATGTTAAAAGCATAATAGCATGGGGGCGTGTCCAAGCTGTGATCCGAAGTGGTCGCATATCTTTAGTGCTCCGGCTGAGAATCCCAAATCCGCCGATAAAGGATACCTTTTACAGGCCTAGATTTGGAGTTCGGCGGTAAAAGGGCTGTTAACGCTCCGCGGGCTTTTTTCTGGCCGCACCATAAAATTAACTCTGGTATCGAGAGTTCAAACAAATGCTGCGTTAGGCTCCAAAAAAGGAGCGTAGAGCATTTTTACCGCAAAAGCAACTCTCGATACCAGAGTTGCTTACGGACGCGGCCGGCCTCAAAAACGTGCTCGTGCACGATTCCCCCATAGGAAACAATGATGCTGTTTGAGCTGAAAAAAAACCTAACACCTGCAAAAAAGCAGCGTTCAGCTCCTAACGCAGCCCCATTGTTTGCTATGGGGAAACACTTCCTACGTCTGCACCTAACACCCTAACATGTACCCCGTGTCTAAACACCCCTAACCTTACACTTATTAACCCCTAATCTGCCGCCCCCGCTATCGCTGACCCCTGCATATTTTTTTAAACCCCTAATCTGCCGCTCCGTAAACCGCCGCAACCTACGTTATCCCTATGTACCCCTAATCTGCTGCCCCTAACACCGCCGACCCCTATATTATATTTATTAACCCCTAATCTGCCCCCCACAACGTCGCCGACACCTGCCTACACTTATTAACCCCTAATCTGCCGAGCGGACCTGAGCGCTACTATAATAAAGTTATTAACCCCTAATCCGCCTCACTAACCCTATCATAAATAGTATTAACCCCTAATCTGCCCTCCCTAACATCGCCGACACCTAACTTCAATTATTAACCCCTAATCTTCCGATCGGAGCTCACCGCTATTCTAATAAATGGATTAACCCCTAAAGCTAAGTCTAACCCTAACACTAACACCCCCCTAAGTTAAATATAATATTTATCTAACGAAATACATTAACTCTTATTAAATAACTTATTCCTATTTAAAGCTAAATACTTACCTGTAAAATAAATCCTAATATAGCTACAATATAAATTATAATTATATTAGAGCTATTTTAGGATTAATATTTATTTTACAGGCAACTTTGTAATTATTTTAACCAGGTACAATAGCTATTAAATAGTTAAGAACTATTTAATAGTTACCTAGTTAAAATAATAACAAATTTACCTGTAAAATAAATCCTAACCTAAGTTATAATTAAACCTAACACTACCCTATCAATAAAATAATTAAATAAACTACCTACAATTACCTACAATTAACCTAACACTACACTATCAATAAATTAATTAAACACAATTCCTACAAATAAATACAATTAAATAAACTAGCTAAAGTACAAAAAATAAAAAAGAACTAAGTTACAGAAAATAAAAAAATATTTACAAACATAAGAAAAATATTACAACAATTTTAAACTAATTACACCTACTCTAAGCCCCCTAATAAAATAACAAAGCCCCCCAAAATAAAAAATTCCCTACCCTATTCTAAATTGAAAAAGTTACAAGCTCTTTTACCTTACCAGCCCTGAACAGGGCCCTTTGCGGGGCATGCCCCAAGAATTTCAGCTCTTTTGCCTGTAAAAAAAAACATACAATACCCCCCCCCCAACATTACAACCCACCACCCACATACCCCTAATCTAACCCAAACCCCCCTTAAATAAACCTAACACTAAGCCCCTGAAGATCTTCCTACCTTGTCTTCACCATCCAGGTATCACCGATCCGTCCTGGCTCCAAGATCTTCATCCAACCCAAGCGGGGGTTGGCGATCCATAATCCGGTCCAGAAGAGGCTCCAAAGTCTTCCTCCTATCCGGCAAGAAGAGGACATCCGGACCGGCAAACATCTTCTCCAAGCGGCATCTTCGATCTTCTTCCATCCGGAGCGAAGCGGCAGGATCCTGAAGACCTCCAGCGCGGAACATCCATCCGGACCGACGACTGAACGACGAATGACTGTTCCTTTAAGGGACGTCATCCAAGATGGCGTCCCTCGAATTCCGATTGGCTGATAGGATTCTATCAGCCAATCGGAATTAAGGTAGGAATTTTCTGATTGGCTGATGGAATCAGCCAATCAGAATCAAGTTCAATCCGATTGGCTGATCCAATCAGCCAATCAGATTGAGCTCGCATTCTATTGGCTGTTCCGATCAGCCAATAGAATGCGAGCTCAATCTGATTGGCTGATTGGATCGGCCAATCGGATTGAACTAGATTCTGATTGGCTGATTCCATCAGCCAATCAGAAAATTCCTACCTTAATTCCGATTGGCTGATAGAATCCTATCAGCCAATCGGAATTCGAGGGACGCCATCTTGGATGACGTCCCTTAAAGGAACAGTCATTCGTCGTTCAGTCGTCGGTCCGGATGGATGTTCCGCGCTGGAGGTCTTCAGGATCCTGCCGCTTCGCTCTGGATGGAAGAAGATCGAAGATGCCGCTTGGAGAAGATGTTTGCCGGTCCGGATGTCCTCTTCTTGCCGGATAGGAGGAAGACTTTGGAGCCTCTTCTGGACCGGATTATGGATCGCCAACCCCCGCTTGGGTTGGATGAAGATCTTGGAGCCAGGACGGATCGGTGATACCTGGATGGTGAAGACAAGGTAGGAAGATCTTCAGGGGCTTAGTGTTAGGTTTATTTAAGGGGGGTTTGGGTTAGATTAGGGGTATGTGGGTGGTGGGTTGTAATGTTGGGGGGGGGGGGTATTGTATGTTTTTTTAACAGGCAAAAGAGCTGAAATTCTTGGGGCATGCCCCGCAAAGGGCCCTGTTCAGGGCTGGTAAGGTAAAAGAGCTTGTAACTTTTTTAATTTAGAATAGGGTAGGGAATTTTTTATTTTGGGGGGCTTTGTTATTTTATTAGGGGGCTTAGAGTAGGTGTAATTAGTTTAAAATTGTTGTAATATTTTTCTTATGTTTGTAAATATTTTTTTATTTTCTGTAACTTAGTTCTTTTTTATTTTTTGTACTTTAGCTAGTTTATTTAATTGTATTTATTTGTAGGAATTGTGTTTAATTAATTTATTGATAGTGTAGTGTTAGGTTAATTGTAGGTAATTGTAGGTAGTTTATTTAATTATTTTATTGATAGGGTAGTGTTAGGTTTAATTATAACTTAGGTTAGGATTTATTTTACAGGTAAATTTGTTATTATTTTAACTAGGTAACTATTAAATAGTTCTTAACTATTTAATAGCTATTGTACCTGGTTAAAATAATTACAAAGTTGCCTGTAAAATAAATATTAATCCTAAAATAGCTATAATATAATTATAATTTATATTGTAGCTATATTAGGATTTATTTTACAGGTAAGTATTTAGCTTTAAATAGGAATAATTTATTTAATAAGAGTTAATTTATTTCGTTAGATAAAAATTATATTTAACTTAGGGGGGTGTTAGTGTTAGGGTTAGACTTAGCTTTAGGGGTTAATCCATTTATTAGAATAGCGGTGAGCTCCGGTCGGCAGATTAGGGGTTAATAATTGAAGTTAGGTGTCGGCGATGTTAGGGAGGGCAGATTAGGGGTTAATACTATTTATGATAGGGTTAGTGAGGCGGATTAGGGGTTAATAACTTTATTATAGTAGCGCTCAGGTCCGCTCGGCAGATTAGGGGTTAATAAGTGTAGGCAGGTGTCAGCGACGTTGAGGGGGGCAGATTAGGGGTTAATAAATATAATATAGGGGTCGGCGATGTTAGGGCAGCAGATTAGGGGTACATAGGGATAACGTAGGTGGCGGCGATTTGCGGTCGGAAGATTAGGGGTTAATTATTTTAAGTAGCTGGCGGCGACGTTGTGGGGGGCAAGTTAGGGGTTAATAAATGTAATACAGGGGTCGGCGGGGTTAGGGGCAGCAGATTAGGGGTACATAAGTATAACGTAGGTGGCGGTCGGCAGATTAGGGGTTAAAAATTTTAATCGAGTGGCGGCGGTGTGGGGGGACCTCGGTTTAGGGGTACATAGGTAGTTTATGGGTGTTAGTGTACTTTAGGGTACAGTAGTTAAGAGCTTTATAAACCGGCGTTAGCCAGAAAGCTCTTAACTCCTGCTATTTTCAGGCGGCTGGAATCTTGTCGTTAGAGCTCTAACGCTCACTTCAGAAACGACTCTAAATAACAGCGTTAGAAAGATCCCATTGAAAATATAGGCTACGCAAATGGCGTAGGGGGATCTGCGGTATGGAAAAGTCGCGGCTGAAAAGTGAGCGTTAGACCCTTTAATCACTGACTCCAAATACCAGCGGGCGGCCAAAACCAGCGTTAGGAGCCTCTAACGCTGGTTTTGACGGCTACCGCCGAACTCCAAATCTAGGCCACAGTGAATCTGGTGACCAAACAGCTAATTTCATTGAGACTCAGCCATTAACTGTATTTTTGACGCCGGACAGCAAGATTGGGCAAATAAAGCCTGGAGCGGTGGCTCGTTACAGGCAGCGCTACCCCCTCGGAGCCCCAAGGTATTTGGCCGGAACTGGCTGTGCAGACAACAAAACAACAATAACCCTCTATACTATCACCGAGCTGTTGAACAATAAGTATCAAAAAAAATAGAAAAGTCGTGGAGAGAAACAAACAAAAAAAAAACATGGCTGCCGAGAGAGAATATGGCCCGTTAACTCGTATAGATTGTATTCTGGAAAGACTGGAGAGCCGCTTAATGAACCTACTTCAGAGAGCCCCATGGGACTATCTAAAAGACAAGCAGATGGCATCCCATAATACGGTGACTGCAGAAGGAACCCCTGTTACAGCTTTGCTGGGAGATGGGGCCGCAGCAATGAACGCTCCCGTGGCACTTCTCCAGCAGCAGAGAACTTCATACAAAGATCTGACATTACTCCCTGCATTAACATCACTCCACGTGGCACGGATTGACGGTTCACCTCCGACTAACTTAAAACAAACAACCGCCAATGCTGCTCTAGCCCTCAATGCTCACTTACCATCTGAACATTATTCTTCTGGCACAACGGATCAATATGCAGCTATATCCTCAGCAATAAAACCTACCGATCTGACCCATGGGGTTGAGCCGATAGACAAGGCTTCACTGAACAGAAAGCTGCACTGTGAATTCAGAAGAGACCCCTGGACTACCGCAAACACTCTTCAGAGCTTTATGAGCCACAACCTGCCAGTAAATAAGCCATCAGATGGAAGGATAACTGCTTTCCTCCCGGGGGGAACGTATCTCTCCACCTTAACAAAAGGAACTCTAACAGACAGTTGTCAAGTTGGATCCGCTTGGATCCCTAGATGCTGTATTAGCAATAAGTTAGAAAAGCCAGGTTACGTCCTGCTCTGCTGGGTAAACGTTTTTTTTTACTCAGCCTGTTTCTCTCTACATGTTTGAATATTGTATGTTTTATATAATGTTATAATTAGTGCTTGCATACTGTAACCTATACTCTCATTTCCAGTATTACCATGAAAATAATATATAAATGTCAATGATACACCTTTAATAGCAGTATAGAATTGTACTTCCATCAGCCTCCTCTCTCTTAAATGCCCTTATAAACATTGGAGAGTTTCCTGCAGAGGTTAGTGGGGGGCCTCTGGGGAGATATTTAAAATGTTATACTTTGAGTAAAGATCAGGGGCTTCTTAAAACATATAACTTTAGCACGAGGGGAGGTAACAACGTGGGGGTCCTTCTCATGGCCAATGGCCGTGGTCACGGGTGGGATTCCAATTAAAATTAAATATCAGGGGGGTACCAAGAACTGAGTTCTAACTGATGCCAAAAGCAGGGCTTGTAGACATAACACTACACATCACAGGATATTGCTCATATATATATATAAACCTAGTTTAACATACAAAGGTTTTATCTGGAATGATTATGTTTATTAAACAAAATGACAAGTTTTAGAGGTTCAACGCTGTGAATTTTATGTTGTGTGCACACTCAGTTTTGGTTTATGCATCTATAATGTCATTAATTGTTCAATTGGTATTTTCTTTATCAGATGCAAATTTTTCTTTATGTTTTCATTTTAACTTTTACCCCTGGACTCAAACCATAATAATAAATACGGTACAAGAGTGACCTATATCTCTAAATTAGGGGGCTAAAAAGCGAGGAATATAAATATTATTGCATAAGCCTGGTCAGACATGTCATAAATATTTTTTTTTTCGTTATACCTTTACTATGCTATGTTAATGCATTTACTATTTCCTCAATAAAAATAATTAAATTAAAAAAAAAGCATAATAGCATGTAGTTGATACTCTAGTTTTGTTCTAAATTACAGGGACCTCACTATACCCCTCTCATGTAACCTATGCGCAACAAGTTTTCAAAAGGAGTGAAATAAGAGCTAGGGTGCAAAACATTAACGTTTACATGCATTGAGCAGGACATAGGTAATAGACGATCATTTAGTATCCAGAAAGTTCTCCCAGCTTCAAGCAGTATTAACCACAGTCCACTCATGAGAGTCCACTCATGAGAGCTAGTCCCAGGCAGGTCTAACGCGCAAAAACTAAGTGAGAGTTGCAACAAAGCTATATGATCATTTAAACACCTCAGTTCATATAGGATTCGTACCTTGCGCTAGACCTGAAGTTCTGAATGACCCGTGCTCTCTCAAGCGGGTGCCCCCGGCAAGGTGATCACTACAATGCTGGGTAAGGCTACCAAAGGCAGCATGTATTTAGGTCACGCAGGGCCAAAGGCTAATAGGAAGCGGGTCTTACTGATACCTAGTGCTGACATACCATCCTTCAGTTCCGTATACAGGCAGACCATATTCCCGTAAGAAAATGTTCCTTTTGCCCCCAGGGTCAAAAGTCCGGCAGGAGAAAAGGGTGTGCAGACGAACCAAAGGTTGGCAGAAAGTTCCCTGAATGCTGCCCCATACTGATGATCGGACACTCGGTCTCGCTGTTCCTATAGATAGGCAGTAATGTGCAATGGAAGCTTTCACCGTTGTGGCCCCGCCTCCACAGTAAGGTTGTCTCGGTAGACTGGTTGAGTCTCAGGTTGCTTCAGTACCTCTGCTGTCAATTTACAACCAAGGTACTCTTGACACAACTTGCTGATATCCCCAATGCCGCAGGAGAGGTAAGTCATGACTGAGTACGGGGTTATGACATTTACTTCCACGCTGACTGTCCCTGCCTTAGTGATCTGTTGTTGCCTGGAAGCTTGTGGTTGCATCCCGGCCACGGCCGGGACGCCAGCTGGGTCTTCGATCACTGCAGGAGCCAGTTTAACAGGTGGGCTCAGATGTGGTATTGCCGGCGCCAGAGCCTGAACTTGAGGTATTGGGTTTGATAAGCTATGGCTAGGCCCTTGATAACCGGCAGCTTTTTCTGTTAGCTCTGCAAGATCTCCTGACATTGTGTGGCTGCGGCCGCGGCCAACTTGTCTAGCTAGCACACAGAGGTCTTCCCATTCAGTTGCCCAAGTCTATTGTATCCTCATATGGTGATCCTGTAGTAGCCTTGTAACGGCTGAGAGTATTGTTTCGGTGGCAGTCGCCATCTTTAGCCGGTATGTGCTGGTAAGGAAGGCTCTGAAATTTCCTGCTTGTTAGCCTCAATAGCAGTGGTGGTTTTATATAAATATAAGGAACTGTTTACCCGGCCTATTTTTCTACCGGGGGGGGGGGGTTTAGAGCTTGCCTTAGGCCTCAACGCTCCGGATTGGTGTGCAACGGTGGTATTCTCAAGGGAGATAGTTCTTACACTTCATCATGGTCTATAGAATCTATTTATAAAGATAATATGACTGGATGGTCATTTTATTCACTGATAACAGGCAGATTAACAGTGATCCACACGGAGCTCCCAATATTGCTACCATTCAAGGTGCTGCCCAGAGACTCACCCCCAAGAGGGTTGTTTTTTATTTAGGTGGGACAGGGGTAATAAAATGGGTGGAGGAAATTGCATGTATATTAAACTTGACCTTAAACCTACAACAAGGCAAGATATTTATGATGATACAGGTGATAATGTAGAGACCATGTGGGTTGAAATAAAGAATGGGAAAAAATCCTAAAAAAATATTACTAGGAATATGCTAAAGCACCCAACATTAGTGACATGGAGGAAAATCAACTACTAATGCAAACAGGAAAGGCTGCTAATTGTAACAGTGCTGTAATTTTGGGAAATTTTAACTCCACCGAAATTAGCTAAGGGAGATAGATTATTAAATGATCTCAAGCATAACTTCATGTCACAATTAATAGAGAAGCCAACTAGGAATAAAGATATATTGGATTTAGTTGTATCAAACTATACAGATATAATATCAAACATAGAAGTCAAAGAACATTTGGGTAACTTTCCATAAGCAGTGTTATAAGGGTTCAACTAAGACTTTTAATTTCAAAAAAGCAAAATTCAATGATTTAAGGAAATCGTTAAATAACATAAATTGGGATAAAGTATTCTCTAATAAAAATATAGAGGATAAATTGATACCTTTTAAAGCCCTGTTAAATAAATATACTTAGCAACACATACCAAATGATTATAAAAGCAAAAGAAATAAATCCAAGTCAATGTGGCTAAATAAGAATGTGTTAGTAGAAATAAAAAAAATAAAAAAAATAGGGCATTTAAATAATTCAAAGAAAAAGTACATACTCAGCATTCCAAATATATAAGGAATATAACAAAGCATGCAAAAAAAAATCAAATTAGCCAAATTAATTTCAAATGATTCAAAGTTAAACCCTAAAAGTTTTTTTAAGTAAATAAATGGAAAAAAATCTAAGAAGGAAAATATACTGTTGGTACATTAAAATGTGTCAAGGATAGCATGATTAACAGTGACTGTGGGAAGGCTGTGGTACTAAACCATTTATTTTCTTCAGTATACACAAGAGAGGAGCCAATGGGAGAGACATTTACACAAACTAGAACATACAAGCCCATACCATTAACTGGGTTATCTCTAAAGGATATCAGGAAAAAACTAGATAATATTAAGGTAAATAAAACTCCAGGCTGAGATGGAAAACACCGAAGGGTTTTACTTAGTACTGTTATAGCCAAACCTCTACTCTTAATTTTTCAAGACTCATTATCTTTAGGCATAGTACCCCAGGAATAGCGTAAAGCTGATATAGTGCCACTTTTTAAAAAGGGATGCAGGGTTTATCCAGGAAGCAATAGACCAGTTAGACTGACATCAATAGTGGGGAAGATACTTGAAGGGATCATAAGGGATTATATTGATGAGTATATTAGTGTAAACAAGATTAGGCGTTCAAATCAGCTTGGTTTATGAGAATAGATCATGTCAAACTAATCTAATTAGATTCTATGCGGAAGGAAGTAAAAAAATACATAAAGGGGAATCAGTTGATGTGATATACATGTATTTTGCAAAGGTGTTTGATATAGTGCCACATTAGAGATTAATGTACAAAATGAAACAACTAGGAATAGCTAAAAATGTTAACTCGTGGATAAATAACTGGATAAAAGACAGGGAGCAATGAGTAGTAGTAAACGGATCATACTCAGATTGGACAAAATTTATCAGTGGAGTCCCTGGGATCAGTACTGGGCCCTGTTCTTTTTAATAGTTTTATTAATGATTTGGAGCAAGAATTAAATAGCAACATCTCTATTTTTGCAGATGATACAAAGTTGTGTAAGGTCATTAGGTTATTGCAGGATTAAATTTCTTACAAAAATTCTCTACAAAAATTAGAAGAATGGGCAAGTAAATGGAAATTGAGATTTAATACTAGAAAATGCAAGGATCTACATTTTGGAAGTAAAAATAAGCAGACAACCTATTATCTAAATAAGACTAGACTTAGCAAAACAGAGGAGGAAAGAGATTTGGGAGCACTTATAGATAACAAGCTAGAGATCGGTGCCCAAAGCAGGGCAGTGACTTCTAAGGCTAATAAGATACAAGCATGAATTAAAAGAAGCATTGGTGTGGGGGGTGGAGATAACTACCAAAATGGCAGGTCGTGTACATCAGGAGCTCCTGACTTTGTTTGATTTGTAAGAGCCAAAAAGTGGACTTGGATGACACTAAGACGTTTGAGTCTTATATATACAGGGACAGGCCCACTATTTGATGTTTAAGAGTGATCCTAGAACCTGTAGTGTGCTTGGAGCCGGGTTTTAGTACCCTTATGGGCCCACGAGGCGGGTGACTATAGACGCCATTATCAAAGAGCTACTAGTTGGATGCATCGACACTGGTTCCTCTGAAGGCTTAAGCACCAATCTACATTCAGGAATCTCAGCTACCAGGTCGATATCACCCGGATAAGTCTGCCATGGCGGCACAAATTTATGAAACAATTGAGAGTGTTCTAGCTGCGCATTTTACTCAGATTGAGGAGGAGATATCAGAAACAGTATGCTACTATCTCTGTGAGATCCTATCAGCACAGCTGAGCGATTCACAAAGAAATATGCAGCGTACAATAACTCAGAGACCTAATGCCATAAAAGTTGAAAGTTCAGACGAACAGGCAAATAGAGCGAAGAGACAAATGCTTCCTACTACAGTCCTAACGGAATCTAAAGAGCGGCGATCTCCAGTGGAAGAAGTGGATGATGTTATGCTGAGTCCCGCAGTGAGGCGGACGATCACTAGGGGAACAGCAGACAAGGCCAATATGGAGGAGTGGGTTCCTAAATCCACGCAGAGTTTGGATGCTCAAAAACAGCTGATAATACAGAAACTGGAGTGAGCAGTGACTACGCTACGCTGCTCGACTGTGCTTGAAGAAAAAATGTTGACCAACACTGACACGGAGAGAAGGCCTCCTGTGGTTTGAGCCGGTGTGGGGTGAAGACACTACTGAGATAAGGTGACGGCTATGGGACATGCAGGGTTCAGGTCTGATATCTCTATGGTTTACCGTTGGGTATGTTTAAGAACTAAGAGACGATACATGGGACAGTATACAACATCTACTATATATGAAGGCCCGGCAATCTGATATATGAGACTTTGCTATTAGGCCATTTGGAGTGTTTCATGCAAATGATTGTTAGTAAGCTAGTAACTGAGTTGCCGTCGAGTTGAGAAGGTTACAGCATGGAATAAATTATTTTTCAGGGTTACAGTTGAGACATGTCTTTTTTTTCGTTGATGATAGATTTAACCTATATAAGCTTCATTTACTGTTTGTACCAGTTTGTTAAAATTACTTCACTTATCCTGATGGATATTACACTACTAGCTATGTTTATTATGACCGGCTGGACTGCACTTACATAATTGCTGATGCAACAATATAAACTGTTACCAGTACTTAACTTGCAAGTTTAGTTATATGTGTGATCCTTGCTCTTTAACTGAATCCTATTGCGTTTTTGGTTTGTACAAGTGCTAGAACTCTCAATGGATATGTTCATAAACATAGATATTTTCCTTGTTATATATGTAATTGAAAATGTCATTTTATCTCCTGTGCATTTTTTGCTGTTATGTATCTTAGATACTAGTCTTATGTTTGGTCTGCTAAGCTAGGCAAGATATGGAACCCTATTTATATTTAGGGACTAGATCCCCTAGCGTGCCCCAATGAAGCAGTTCATCACATGTTATAGCCGAGACTTCATGCCCCAATAAATACACTAGCTTTAATGATGGCAATAAGCCGGAGCTCCTTGTTTAGTGTACACCTACAAGTTTAATATATATATCAATACTAATGTGACCTGCCAATCCAATGCACACCTGCCTTATAATTTGACTTCTCCACTGGAGTTCTAAAATCATGCCAGTTCTATAGTCCAGCTTTATAAGAACTTGCAGTAAAGTGTTTTTTATCTTTCACTCATCTATTGGTTTGCTTAAATAATATGTACAATATGATGCTGTATATGAGATAATAGGCGAGTGTTAGGCTCAGGACCTTATGTGGCACTTATAGTTCTTATTTCCTACAGTTATCATGCACAGTTACGCCACAGGTATTAATACTGGTTATGCGATAATATATATGATTGCCTAATATGTATAGTATATGTTTGTTATGATGGGGAGGGTAGTGGTATGTTTTTCTAACTGGAGTTGGGTTTTCTATATACCTCATCATATACTAGGGCTTGGGTATTGGAGTTCACTATGCCTTGTTAACATGGATCTCCCTAAACTTCATATACCCAATAGCACTACTCACCAAACCCCAAAATATTGGTTCAGCATCATATTTTCCAGGCGATGTTTTACACATTTGGTATAGTTTGCATGACACCTTCCAGCTGACTTAAATGTTCGTGGATGATATACCTATTTTTCAGGCATATAATTATATATACGGTATAAGATGCCTTCAGTATCTCATGCTCTGGGTCCCCCCCTATAGTTTATCCGCTAAGCCAAGGGACACAGATCCCATGTTTGAACCCCTAAATTATATATATGTGTGTGTGTTTCGTTATCGAAGATATTGATAGTCCCCACCCTATCTGGTTTGTTTAAACATATATGCAAACACAGTTACAAGGGTCCAAAACTGGCCCTATATGGCCCATAAGAGATACCTTGTGATCTGAGAGGTTTAACTTTATTTCTATTTCTCCAATAGAGGAAAATGAGGTTTAATTTATGTATACACATAGTTGGAGTGGGTCCACATGCTTCTTAATATAAATGCTGGTCTTTATTATAATGGTGGAACAGTGTATGATGCTCAGCGTATTGTTCACATATACAGGGAGTGCAGAATTATTAGGCAAGTTGTATTTTTGAGGATTCATTTTATTATTGAACAACAACCATGTTCTCAATGAACCCAAAAAACTCATTAATATCAAAGCTGAATAGTTTTGGAAGTAGTTTTTAGTTTGTTTTTAGTTATAGCTATTTTATTGGGATATCTGTGTGTGCAGGTGACTATTACTGTGCATAATTATTAGGCAACTTAACAAAAAACAAATATATACCCATTTCAATTATTTATTTTTACCAGTGAAACCAATATAACATCTCAACATTCACAAATATACATTTCTGACATTCAAAAACAAAACAAAAACAAATCAGTGACCAATATAGCCACCTTTCTTTGCAAGGACACTCAAAAGCCTGCCATCCATGGATTCTGTCAGTGTTTTGATCTGTTCACCATCAACATTGCGTGCAGCAGCAACCACAGCCTCCCAGACACTGTTCAGAGAGGTGTACTGTTTTCCCTCCTTGTAAATCTCACATTTGATGATGGACCACAGGTTCTCAATGGGGTTCAGATCAGGTGAACAAGGAGGCCATGTCATTAGATTTTCTTCTTTTATACCCTTTCTTGCCAGCCACGCTGTGGAGTACTTGGACGCGTGTGATGGAGCATTGTCCTGCATGAAAATCATGTTTTTCTTGAAGGATGCAGACTTCTACCTGTACCACTGCTTTAAGAAGGTGTCTTCCAGAAACTGGCAGTAGGACTGGGAGTTGAGCTTGACTCCATCCTCAACCCGAAAAGGCCCCACAAGCTTATCTTTGATGATACCAGCCCAAACCAGTACTCCACCTCCACCTTGCTGGCATCTGAGTCGGACTGGAGCTCTCTGCCCTTTACCAATCCAGCCACGGGCCCATCCATCTAGCCCATCAAGACTCACTCTCATTTCATCAGTCCATAAAACCTTAGAAAAATCAGTCTTGAGATATCTCTTGGCCCAGTCTTGACGTTTCAGCTTGTGTGTCTTGTTCAGTGGTGGTCGTCTTTCAGCCTTTCTTACCTTGGCCATGTCTCTGAGTATTGCACACCTTGTGCTTTTGGGCACTCCAGTGATGTTGCAGCTCTGAAATATGGCCAAACTGGTGGCAAGTGGCATCTTGGCAGCTGAACGCTTGACTTTTCTCAGTTCATGGGCAGTTATTTTGCACCTTGGTTTTTCCACACGCTTCTTGCGACCCTGTTGACTATTTTGAATGTAACGCTTGATTGTTCGATGATCACGCTTCAGAAGCTTTGCAATTTTAAGAGTGCTGCATCCCTCTGCAAGATATCTCACTATTTTTTACTTTTCTGAGCCTGTCAAGTCCTTCTTTTGACCCATTTTGCCAAAGGAAAGGAAGTTGCCTAATAATTATGCACACCTGATATAGGGTGTTGATGTCATTAGACCACACCCCTTCTCATTACAGAGATGCACATCACCTAATATGCTTAATTGGTAGTAGGCTTTCGAGCCTATACAGCTTGGAGTAAGACAACATGCATAAAGAGGATGATGTGGTCAAAATACTCATTTGCCTAATAATTTTGCACTCCCTGTATTAGTATATCTTTACTACTTATATTATCGTGTGCCATGACATTGTATCTTCCATACTACTGTAAGTGTATTTTGCATATTTGTTCTTATTGCATATAACCTCAATAAAAAATATAAAGAAAAAAAGATAAAAAAGAAGCATTGTTGCAAGGGAGGGAAGCATAATTCTGTCACTATAAAAATCCCTGGTAAGACCTCACCTTGAGTATGGAGTGCAGTTCTGGGGACCAATCTCAAAAAATACATTGCAGACTTAAAAAAAGTTTAGAGGAGGGCCACAAAACTAATATGTGAATGGAAAATTTAAGCTATGATAAGAGGTTAGCCATGATTACTTACTATACATGTACTCAAGGCCCATACTTAATATACATGTACTCAAGGCCCATATACATATGGCAGAAGCTCTGATTATTCCAAGAAATTGTTTGTGACAAGAGGACACAATTTAAGGCTTGAGGAAAGGAGATTTCTCTCCAACAATGTAAATATTTTTCAATGTAAGAGCAATCAAATTGTAGAACTCATTACCTGTAATAATTCTACAAAAATAAAGATGTTACTTTTCTGCTCATTGATTAGCAACTAGGTTGCTAGCAATTAAAAATAGGTGTGTTTCCAATTTCTAGCAGTCTTGAGGCAGACTTAACTCTATACTGCTTGAATGTTGGGAAAATATATTATAGTTCTATGCAAACACATTAACATTGTCTTATTGCTAATGTTGTCCACACATGAACATATTAGAACAGTAAGAATGAATATGACTCTCAAGATTGCTAGCAAGAGAAAAAATACATTGCGCATAAAAAATGAAAAATTATAAGATTGTCTGAATTTTGAATTATAAACCTTACCAAGTGTTGGCAAAGGATATGAGTGCAAGTGTTCATGACAGGTAAGATTAATAAGGCAAGTTTGGATGGTACCTTGACAAAGCAGCTGATAGATCTGTGGCAGGTAGCGTGTATCTGGCATACACGGAAGTGTCAGGCAGCAGCTGAGGTGACGTCACCGCCGATCAGCTAGAAGTGAGAGCGGAGCAGCGTCTTCGTGAAGATACTGGATATGCTTAAACAAGATTCTGCTTAGATTCAGAGAGGCTTGACAGAGCAGTATTACCTTCAATACCAAGCAATGAAGGTTATGTGGGTGTGCCTTATAAGGGGGAAGGTGAGTGAAAAGGAGGCTAGGAGGAACGGCTGTTAAAGGAACAGAGTATGTTACATTACCTGAGGAGGTAGTAAATGCCAATACCTTAGATACATTTAAAATGGTTTAGATACATTCCTGGACCAAAACAGAATTCAGGGATATGATTGCTTGTGTTAAATGGGTTAAACGGACAGTCAAGTCATGATTTGATTAGGAAATGTAATTTTAAACAACTTTCCAATTTAAAGAAACTGAACCACATGTGCAGTGATAGAGTGCGCCTCTATAACAAGTGTCCCATCAAATATATAATGTCATGATGGGACTGTTTTACATTAAAAGTATCAATCAAAAACATACAGGTAAAAAAAATGTGAATATCAAATAAAAACAATATTGCAGATCAAACGTTATAAACCTGTGACAAGGTAAAGAGCTGAAAAGAAAATAATTGCAGAAAGCACAATAAAATTTGTATTGAAAAGAAAAAAAGTTTTTGGGCTTATCGGATTCGTATACTGTCCGTGACAAGGTTGCAAAATGGTGTCGATCAGAGTGGTATCTCTGGTGCAATGGTGCTGAGTCAAAAAAGCAATGGGCTGCTGGTCTTGGAACTGCGTGATCACTCTGGCACTCTTATATAAAGTAGTGCGAATATGCAGGCTGACATTTAACAGCAGTCAGTACGCTGACAGAAGCCTCCTCCAGTGATTCAAGGGTGCAGCCGTGGGCTCTCCTCCAGGTAAGTCACAGGATCTGTTTGATCAGCACCGTTAGTAGTATACGGTTCTCCCTGTGTGTTAGGCGTTGAGAGCAATGTCCGTCTGTACCGAACTTGCTATGGAAGGTTAAAAAGTGATCCCAATATATAACAGTGGGATACCAAGTAATAAAAGGCTGTAACAGAGCTTAAGCTAAAAACACTGTACAATTTATTAGCTGAGCTTATAACGCGTTTCTCGGCCGCAAGCTCCTGGCCGTTTCCTCAGATCAATTACACTCATTAGTCTCAGATACATTTAAAAATCGTGCCTTGACATTTCATTGGTCTGACTAGAACCAATCACAGTTTAGGATGCATCTTAAGCCTGCTCATTTTTAAAAAAGCAATAGTGTATCGCTATAAAATGTTCTATGGGATCTGGGCACAATTGACAACATTTTGTAAAAACACCTATACAGACAATGTTACAAATAGGAAACAATTATGTAAGTGTGTTATAAAAAATACATATAACATTTTTAACGCTGATGCATAATTGTTATTATGAAAGGGAAACATGACAAAAATGTGAATACATTAAAAGGTATATCATAAGACGGGACTTATGTACGCATGTTTGTGTACAGATTTGTTTGTAAAATAAAAGATTGTATAAAAGATTATTTAAGTTAAAAGGTCTTAACATGTGTGTGGAATGAGTCTTAGCAACTCGTGTGTATGTGTGTATTTTCCGTGTTCCCCTCAATTCTCTAGGATTATTGTGTGTCGAGATGGTGAATGAGAAAATAGTAAACTTGAAACTGGAAAAAATGAATGAAAAATGGGATAGAAAATATATATAAAGAAAAAATGTATGCACTTTCTGAATCTGTTTGCTTCTTGGATAATTAACTAGGAGAACCCAAAAAAAA
The DNA here is from genome assembly GCF_027579735.1 of Bombina bombina. Lineage (NCBI taxonomy): Eukaryota > Metazoa > Chordata > Amphibia > Anura > Bombinatoridae > Bombina > Bombina bombina. The sequence goes on from NC_069500.1 coordinate 184,270,870, forward strand.
TTATGATAGTGATAAGTATGGAAAAAACGAACTTAGATAAAATGGTATAAAAAGTGAATTAAAAGATATATAAAAAGTGAATATACTTTCCAATTTACTTTTATCACCAATTTTGCTTTGTTCTCTTGGTATTCTTAGTTGAAAGCTAATTCTAGGAGAGTCATATGCTAATTTGACCTTGAAGACTGCCTCTAATCTGAATTCATTTTGACCACTAGAAAGCATTAGTTCATGTGTTTTATATAGATAACATTGAGCTCATGCATGTGAAGTTACCCTGGAGTGAGAACTGATTGGCTAAAAAGCAAGTCTGTCAAAAGAACTGAAATAATGGGGCAGTCAGCAGAGGCTTAGATAATCACAGAGGTAAAACATGTATTTATATAACTGTGTTGGTTATGCAAAACTGGGGAATGGGTAATAAAGGGATTCTCTTTCTTTTTAAACAACAAAAACTCAGATGTTGACTGTCTCTTTAAATGGGGAAAATGGAAAGTGTGTGTATGTAGCTTTATGTACTGTAGGCCTAAGTGTATTTTTAATTAAACTTTGTATGTATATGTGTAACTATATATATATATATATATATATATATATATATAGATAGATATACAGTATATATATATATGTGAATAATATAACTAAGTATGAAATGTGATTATGTTCTCAGAAAAATCACTAAACACACTGTGGCCCCTAGTTATCAAGTCGTCAACCTCAAATACGTTGGAATTCCGCAGCGTATTTGTGGCGAGGCTGATTCGCCTTAGTTATCAAGCCCTGCTGCCCGGCAAAAGTAGAATATAGTGACGTAAGCTTCGATCCGCCGGACTCAGTCCGACACAGAGCGATTCTTACGTCACTCCAGATGTTCCGAACGCAAGTTCGGCACAATCTGACTACTTTTGCTAGTTATCAAATGACTAGCAGGTACGCTCGGCACTTTTCCGGCCCAGCGTACCTGGTTTTCAATCCAAGATGGTGTCCCTCGAATTCCGATTGGCTGATAGGATTCTAGGTAGGAAAAATCTGATTGGCTGATTGAATCAGCCAATCAGATTGAGCTTGCATTCTATTGGCTGTTCCGATCAGCCAATAAAATGCGTGCTCAATCTGATTGGCTGATTGGATCAGCCAATCGGATTGAACTTCAATCTGATTGGCTGATTCAATCAGCCAATCAGATTTTTCCTGCCTTAATTCCGATTGGCTGATAGAATCCTATCAGCCAATCGGAATTCGAGGGACGCCATCTTGGATGACGTCACTTAAAGGAACCGTCATTCGTCGGGAAGTCGTCGTGGAAGAAGATGGCTCCGCGTCGACTCGTCTGAAGATGGCGCCGCTCCGGATTAAGATTGAAGACGCCGCCTGGATGAAGATTTCAATTGAATGGAAGACCTCTTCAGCGCCCCTTGGATGATGACTTCAATCGGATGGAAGACTTCTTCAGCGCCCCTTGGATGATGACTTTGGCCGCTGCAGATGTCCTCTTCTGTTCCATCGGTGGTCAGCTGGCTGAAGACGGCTAAAGGTAGGATGATCTTCAGGGGGGTAGTGTTAGGTTTATTTAAGGGGGGTTTGGGTTAGAGTAGGGGTACATGGGGGTGGGTTGTAATGTTGGGGGGTGGTATTTTTTTTTTTACAGGAAAAAGAGCTGATTTCTTTGGGGCATGCCCCGCAAAAGGCCCTTTTAAGGGCTGGTAAGCTAATAGAGCTGTTAACTTTTTAATGTAGAATAGGGTAGGGCATTTTTTTAATTTGGGGGGCTTTGTTATTTTATTAGGGGGCTTAGATTAGGTGTAAGTAGCTTAAAATTGTTGTAATATTTTTTAAATGTTTGTAACTTATTTTCTTTTATTTTTTGTAACAGTTTTTTTTAATTTTTGTACTTTAGTTAGTTTATTTAATTGTATTTAATTGTAGTTATTTGTAGCTAATTTATTTAATTTATTTAATGATAGTGTAGTGTTAGGTTTAATTGTAACTTAGGTTAGGATTTATTTTACAGGTAATTTTGTATTTCTTTTTGCTAGGTAGTTATTAAATAGTTAATAACTATTCTAACTAGCTAAAATAAATACAAAGTTACCTGTAAAATAAATATAAATCCTAAAATAGCTACAATGTAATTATTAATTACATTGTAGCTATCTTAGGGTTTATTTTACAGGTAAGTATTTCGTTTTAAAAAGGAATAATTTATTTAATGATAGTGTAGTGTTAGGTGTAATTGTAACTTAGGTTAGTTTTTATTTTACAGGTAAATTTCTCTTTATTTTAGCTAGGTAGCTATTAAATAGTTAATAACTATTTAATAGCTATTGTACCTAGTTAAAATAAATTGAAATTTGCCTGTAAAATAAAAATAAATCCTAAGATAGATGCAATATAATTATTATTTATATTGTAGCTATATTAGGGTTTATTTTAAAGGTAAGTATTTAGTTTTAAATAGGATTAATTTAGTTAATAAGAGTTATAATATTTAGATGTATTTAATTAATATTTAAGTTAGGTGGGTGTTAGGGTTAGGGTTAGACTTAGGTTTAGGGGTTAATAATTTTATTATAGTGGCGGCAGTGTAGGGGGGGCAGGATAGGGGTTAATAAATTTATTATAGGTTGTGGCGGTATAGGGGGGGCAGGATAGGGGTTAATAAATTTATTATAGGTGGCGATGGTGTAGGGGGGGCAGATTAGGGGTTATTAAGTTTAATATAGGTGGCGGCGGGGTCCGGGAGCGGCGGTATAGGGGTTAAACAATTTATTTAGTTGCGGCGGGGTCCGGGATAGGGGTTAATAAATTTATTATAGGTGGCGGCCGTAGAGGGGGGGCAGGATAGGGGTTACTAGGTATAATGTAGGTGGCGGTGGGCTCCGGGAGCAGTGGTTTAGGGGTTAATACATTTATTATAGTTGCGGCGGGGTCTAGGAGCAGCGGTTTAGGGGTTAATAACTTTATTTAGTTGCGGGGGGCTCCAGGGGCGCCGGTATAGGGGGTAGAACAGTGTAGTTTAGTGTGGGTGCTTAGTGACAGCTTATCAATAAAGCTGGGAAAAAGCCGAAGAGCAGCAAGATCGGATGAGTGATAACTATCACAGTCCGCTGCTCATCGCCCCGTACTTGGTGCGCATTTTTTTGACAGCTTTATTGATATCTTTGACGAGCGTATTCAGGTCCGCGGCGGCGATGGAAGGCGAGCTTAGGCTTGTGTATTGGGGCCGGCGATGGCAGGTAAGGAGACACGTTGATAACTAGGCTCCACTATCTCAATCTCAAAAAACACTTTACTCTCTGGAGTCGCCAGTGACTTACGGCACTTTAGAAACTGCCGGCACCTAAGAAAAGTAAAGAAAATAAAAAATCTCCCGTAAAAGTCTAACACGCCTCCCACAAATAAGCCTGATACGTAAAAACCCCTATATCCGCAATCCCCCCTCTCACTACTAATAATAAATGTATTAACCTCTAGACCGACGACCCCCCACAACGCAATAAGGCTAGTTAAACTATTAACCCCTATATCCGCCATCAAACCCACACCAAAAGAAATAACTAAATTATTAACCCCTAAATCCGAAAACCCCAACTTAGCAAACTACCTATTAAAACTATTAACCCCTAATCCGCATTAACCCACAATGCAATAAACCCATTAAAACTTGTAACCCCTAAACCGCCAAAGCCCACAACCTAATAAACCTATTAAAGTATTAACCCCTAAACCGCCAAAGCCCACAATTTAATAAACCTATTAAAGTATTAACCCCTAAACTGCCAAAGCCCACAACGCAATAAACCTAACCTCTAACCTAACCCCCCTAACCTAACACCGCTAACCTAACACCCCCTAAATGAACCCAAATTACCTAATTTACAAAATACTAAAGTTACTATTAAATTAAAAAAACCTAACAATACAAAACGCTCCATGGCTCTGCGGTTGCCGGTCTTCAGTTCCAGGGTCGCCGGTCTTCAGTTCCAGGGTCACCGGTCTTCAGCTCCTCGGTCTTCAGTCTTCAGCTCTGCTCCCCGAAAGATGTTCCAGGAACAAGAAACAAGAGGTCGCCGCTTGGAAGAAGACTTCACCGCCTGGAACAGGACCTTCTCCGCCGGACTTCAGCAACGGTGAGTAGCAACCTGAAGCTTAGACTTAGGGTTTTTGAAGGGTTTTTTGGGGGGTTTTATTTTATTTAGATAGGGTGGGCAGTAAAAGAGCTGAATGCCCTTTTAAGGGCAATGGGTTGTTTAGGGTTTTTAGTGTTATTTTATTTAGGGGGGTTTGGTGGGTGGGGGTTTTTACTGTTATGGGGGTTTGTGTATTTTGTTGTAAAAGAGCTGATTATCGGGGCAATGCCCTGCGAAAAGACCTTTTAAGGGCTACTGGTAGTTTATTAGAGTAGGGGGTGATTTTATTTTGGGGGTCTTTTTTATTTTCATAGGGATTAGGTATAATTTTTTAAAATTTGGTAATTTTCTTTTTTATTTTCTGTAATCTTAGATTTTTTTATTTTCTGTAATTGTAGCTTAAAGGGACAGTCTACTTCAGAATTTTTATTAGACTGTCCCTTTAATTTATACTTAGTTTATTTGTATTTTTAAAGTAGTGTTAGGTTTTTTTTAATTTAATAGTAACTTTAGTATTTTGTAAATTAGGTAATTTGGGTTCATTTAGGGCAGAGATTTCAAAACTTTTAATGTTAGTGACACACTTTTTAGACCTACATCATTTCGCGACACAGTAATTCAGTTGTACAAGCAAACAGGAGGTTAAACTAACTTGTTTTAAGAGATACGGACACATACATAAATTATATAATAACAAAATGTATTTACAAGTAACAGTATGTATGTGCAAGAATTAAAATAAAAATGTAATATCACCAATAGCTACTTACTATTTTAATGGGATGTATGAGGTTGATGGGATGAACACAGTTTCTGAATATTTGGGGGAATATTAGATAAAGACACTCGCATTTCATCATCAAGCATTTTTAAGCTTCCACTAAAACTTTAAACTTCCTATCCATATATCAAGAGCAGGAGCAGCAATGCACTACTGGGAGCTAGCTGAAAAAAAAAACACACTTTGACTTCTGACTTTAGCTCAGCGTTTAAGCTGAGGCCCTCAGAGCTCTGCGAGTCTGACTACTGCCCGTGCTGCAAACACACTGCTGTCCCACTCACTGACTACACATGCAGTCACGAGCCGATTGAGGAGAGCAGTCAGGAGCCAATGTGCCGCCAATGGGAATAGCTTCAGTTCCCGCTGAGCTGCACCAATAGGTTAAGATGATCTGTGACCCACTAGGTATCAATCATGTGTCAACCACGTGAAATGCATAGCAGGCAGGTGTAAAGTCGGAAACCAAAATAAAATTTAAATAAAAATAAAATTGTGCTGAAGCAGGGACACAACTACACACTGCTGCCGACACACTAATGTGTCACGACACACAGTTTGGAAAGCACTGATTTAGGGGGTGTTAGGTTAGGGAGGTTAGGGGGGGTTAGGTTAGGGGTTAGGTTTATTGCGTTGTGGGCTTTGGTGGTTTAAGGGTTAATACTTTAATAGGTTTATTGTGTTGTGGGCTTTGGTGGTTTAGGGGTTAATAGTTTTAATGGGTTTATTGAGTTGTGGGCTTTGGCGGTTTAGGGGTTAATAGTTTTAATGGGTTTATTGCATTGTGGGTTAATGGCTGATTAGGGGTTAATAGTTTTAATAGGTAGTTTGCGATGTTGGGGTTGGCGGATTTAGGGGTTAATAATTTAGTTAATACTTGCGGTGTGGGTTTGATGGAGGATATATGGGTTAATACACTTTATTAGTTATTGTGGTGGGGGATTGCGGTTGACAGGTAGATAGACATTGCGCATGCGTTAGGTGCTAGTTTATGTTTGCAGGCATTTTCGGGAGTTACGGTGCTCCCATACTCAGCGCAAGGCTTGCTATGGCTGCCTTTTATGGTGAGGTAAAAATGGAGTAAGATTTCTCCATTCTCGCCATGTAAGTCCTTGCGTTGGATATTGGATACCGATTTACGACGTGGTCCCATGTTAGCCTATGGGAGTAAAAATTGCAGACGACGGGTGAAATATACGTGCCGCATTTATATGCAGCGTTGTATATAGGATACCAAAAGCGCGCAAAAACCAGCGACACCGGCTTTTACGGGAGACGTCACAGATGTAACGGGGCCCCAGGTCTGGAATAGCGGTGCTTCTCTACCCAGGATGCGGCTTTAGGAGCAGAATGTGGATCTGATCTTTTGCAAAATTTTACTTGTTCTTGAAAAAGACAGGTCTCTGCTGAAATCCGTAGGGCTATTCATGTTGAAGCTGTACTTCTGTTTTTGTTAAAATAATTATATTGATTAATTATTTTATTGGGCCATGACCGTTTCCTGTTTAAATGTTATTTCTTCAAAATGAAGATTCAGTAACGCTGTTAAATTGTCTGTCTCATGAGTATCCTCCATTCAGTGTTTTATTTTGTCACACTCCCCGCTCCTCTTTGCCGCTCTGTTGCCATCGCCGTTGTCATGGACGTGGCAGTTGCTGTGGGCGCTAGGCGATGACGTCATTGCCGCACCCCATGTCCTTTCAGATGCTGGTCAGATTAGCTGTGAATCCTCCTTGGTGCGAACCTGCGCCTATGTAAGTACCATCATTACTTTCTTGAATTGAAGTATAGGTTGTTATATGCTTCCTGGGTGCTATTCTGAACTGCTGTATTTATATTGATTGCCTAGCTGTTGCTGAACTCTGCTTGTACTGACTAGTCTCCTGTTTAACCCCTGAACTGCTGTTACCTTGTATTGCCTAATTGTTGCTGGACTCTGCTTGTTACTGACCCCTCTCTGCTTTAACCCTTTGGTACCGTGAAGGATTGGACTGTCTGCCTGGTATTGTTCTCTGCCTCCCTCTGACCATTCTCTGCTTTACCACTTTTGGCACTGTTAAGGATAAACCTGCCTCTCTGGTGTTTAACTGTGCTCTGCCTGGGACCATTTCCCTGTTACCCTCGTCAATACTGTGAGTATTGCATTGCCTCCTCATTTACTTCTTTTTATTTTTTGTTCTGGAATATTTCCTTATCTTGCCACTTGACGCTGGGATAAGAAGACTACTGGCCAGGATTGGTCTGATAGGGAAATATCCCATGAGCATTAAAAATTTGAGGATATCACACTATTGTGAATTTGGTTCTTTTTCCAAGATCCACACTGGGGAGAGAAGCACCACCATTCTAGACCCAAAGCCTATTCTATACAAGTCCAAAGAGATCCTTCAACAGAGAAGTGTTTATACATATTGTATCTATTGTTGTATTTTTGTTGGTACTTGTTGTTGGTTCCTGAAGAGGTAAACACTACAGATCCTTTCATTTTGCATGCATACAGGAAGAGAATAGGCCATTAGCACATCCTTTAATTATTTCCCACAGTTGAAAAGTAAATTAGGCCCACTTCTTCTGACATCTGACATTGTCAGGTCATTTAGCCATATGTATATCTATTATAGCAATACAAATTTAAAGGGGCATGCAATTTTAAGCAACTTTCTAATTTACTCCTATTATCAATTTTACTGCATTGTCTTGCTATCTTTATTTGAAAAAGAAGGCATCTAAGCTTTTTTTTGCTTCAGACTCTGGACAGCACTTTTTTATTGGTGGATGAATTTATCCACCAATCAGCAAGAACAACCCAGGTTGTTCACCAAAAATGGGCCGGCATCTAAACTTACATTCTTGCATTTAAAATAAAAATACAGAAAGAATGAATAAAATTTAATAATAGGAGTAAATTAGAAAGTTGCTTAAAATTTCATGCTCTATCTCACTCACCAAAGAACATTTTTGGGTTCAGTGTCCCTTTAAATTCTGTTGGCTTTAGTGCACATGCAGAATTCTTTCCCTCCTGACTGCTTTAAACAGAGGGCTATGAAACACAGGTCGCCAATTTTCAAAATTTTCTATTAAATAAATACGTAACTGCTTTAACACATATGAAGAATTAGACACATACACACATGAAGAATTTCTATTTGGGAGCATAAGTTCTGCAAGCGCATTAAAGTCAACAGCCGTTCTATTAGGGTGTGTTATGTATTTATTTAATTTAATTTAAAATATAGAAAAAATATATTATTAAAATTAGTTATCAATATAGAGCTTATTATAAATTATACTAAATTATTATAATATAATGAGGCCCATTTATCAAGCTCGCCAGAAACAGCATTTATGAAGCAGCAGTCTAAAGACTGCTGCTCCATAACCCTGTCCGCCTGTTCCGAGCAGGCAGACAGACAACGCCGCAATTCAACCCGATCGAGTATGATCAGGTTGATTGACACCTCCCTGCTGGTGGCCCATTGGCTGCGCATTCAGCGAGGTCTTGCGGACCTGATCCGCACTGTCAGATCAGGTCCGCAAGACCTTTGATAAATTGGCCTCAATATATCAAATATTATAATAATTGATTATAATTTATAATAACCTCTGTATTGATAATTAATTTTTAATAATATGTTTTCTACATTTTAAATTAAATTAATACTTAACGCACCCTAACAGAACCCTAACAGAAATTCTTCATGTGTGTATGTGTCTACATATACCTATATCCAACCCAAAAAGAGAGCATAGAGCAGTAACAGTGAAGTAAAACGTAGCTTTTATTAAGGCAAAAGCATTAAAAAGTTCATGGAGGAACAGAGATACAAATGGAATAAAAACAGTATACGCGTTTCGGCGATGTGCCGTAATCACTACTGCTGGAAACACTCTGTGAGCTTACTTGTTTAAAAAGGGTGTGTAAACCCCCTATTGGTTAAAACTTATTCAAATAAGGATACTCCTTAATGACATCACAAAATTGTATCTGATGAGACACTGAACCTGTCAAAATTTATGTCTAACATAACAAACAATGATAGAATTGATCCTTGTTCCTGAGAATCATGTATATATATACACAAACATCGTTATGCAATAATAAACATTTATAAATAAATGAAAATTGGATAAATAAAGTAAACATTGATCCTAAATCTAAAGTTCTAATAGATTGTAAAATATGCCCATAACCAATATAACTATATATAAGAATAAAAGTATATATATATATATATATATATATATATATATATATATATATATATATATATATATATATATATATATATATATATATATAGTATTTTCAAAATAGGACTGCACTCACTGGGTTTAAGCATAAAAACTTATTTTATTGTGGTAACGTTTCGGAGTCCACAGACTCCTTCCTCAGACCAGTACAAACATGCAAGTGAACATAGTGCCTTATATATACAATAAGCCCCACCCATCTAACAATATCTGTGTGAATTGCGCCAAAAACGTGGTTGTCATGGTGATGACCCCCTCAACCAAACAATATTGCCATACTACTAAGATAATAAAATAGTTAAATATATAGAGCAGAAATACAAACATATCATTATAGCAATGTATATCCCTGTAGACCAACATTTGCAATATCAGGTTACACTGTGTTAACAATAATCCAGCACGAGATTCATGTTGCAAAGTCATGACTTGGCACTTGACAGCAACACATCTATTTGGCAAACCACTAGTCAGACTGGGGATACTGACATTTTAACATAAGGTATGTTCCTATACGGAGGTGTCTGCTATGATTATCAGCAATAATTAAGATCTGTTATGACCTGATAAACATGATGTGTTTACTATAACAGTGGCATAGATTTACTAGGATTCTCCAATTCTGGATAACGCTTATTTAAACAATATGTGTTATGGTAACTATGTAATAACCTCAAGTATGGACACATACAGACTCATATAAGTAACCAGCTAGCTGTAAATTAGGGATAGATTATTGTGACTCAATTTTTCCATGCTTAATGTGACTTTGCAACATGAATCTCGTGCTGGATTATTGTTAACACAGTGTAACCTGATATTGCAAATGTTGGTCTACAGGGATATACATTGCTATAATGATATGTTTGTATTTCTGCTCTATATATTTAACTATTTTATTATCTTAGTAGTATGGCAATATTGTTTGGTTGAGGGGGTCATCACCATGACAACCACGTTTTTGGCGCAATTCACACAGATATTGTTAGATAGGTGGGGCTTATTGTATATATAAGGCACTATGTTCACTTGCATGTTTGTACTGGTCTGAGGAAGGAGTCTGTGGACTCCGAAACGTTACCACAATAAAATAAGTTTTTATGCTTAAACCCAGTGAGTGCAGTCCTATTTTGAAAATACTGTGAATATTACTGACCTGGCACCCTGGTTGATGACTGGATGAGATTGAGAGTGCAGATACACATGGAGGATATATATATATATATATATATATATATATATATATATATATTTTATATAGCTGGGCCATAGCAACAAAATAATGATAGGACAATTATTATCACCTGCATAAACGATGTGTATAGGTTGATAAAAATCACTAAAGCATGGTATAGTAAATATAAGAACCTTCAAAGTATAAATGATAGACTATGGTAAAGATGTTATAGAATCACTAAGGTTGAATACTACACAGACAGCAAACCTAGGTGTGTGATATATGGAGTTTTTAAATATCTATTGGAAGTGAATCATTCCCAATAGTTAATTAGATCATACTCAGCATTGAGGCCAAGGGGTATTTTGGTGGAAAGTTTAAATATCCAAAGCATCTCACGCTTTTCAAGCAGTTTTTGTCTATCCCCACCCCTTTTAGGAGTAGGTATGTAATCTATAGCCTGCCATTTGAAGGAGGAGTCGTCTTTGTTATGTTTAGTATAAAAATGTTGGACTATGGGCGAGGATGATTTCCCTACTCTAATAGTGGACAGATGTTCCCTAATACGGGATCTTATATCCCTTGTCGTAAGCCCTACGTACAGAACATTGCACAATGTGCAAGTTATGAGGTATATTACAAACTGGGATGTGCAATTCAAACAAAAGTTTATCTCGAATGTACGTTGAGTGACACAGGACGTGAAGGTGTCAGATATGTTTATGTAGTCACACGGTTTGCACCTACTACTCCCACACCTGAACATACCCCTCTGGGTAAGCCATGAACTCACAGTGGCCTGAGGATTACTCAAAACTGTGGGTGACAAATAATTGCCAAGTGTTTTGTTGCGGCGATAGGAACACCTCATCCCTTCAGCCACACAGTTAGTGAGTTTATCGTCTGCCACTAGGAGTTTGAAATGTTTTTTGACAATATTGCACACTTCATAATAGTCTGTACTATAATCAGTTACAAATGTTACTTTATTAGATTTACAAATTGGTTTACTGTTAGTGATTCTTTTCCCATGTAACATTGGTGTACGATCCATGCGCTGTACTTCTTTGGCTGCCCTATTGATAACTTTTTGGGATACCCTCTATTCTTCAAACGATCTAGCAGATCTGTTTGATGTTCAATATACGCCTTTTCAGTCGAGCAATTTCGCTTTGCTCTAATCAACTGGCCCTTGGCTATGGAGTATAGTACACTTTTGGGGTGGCAACTTTTAGCGTGTAACTGGAACTGTCACCCAATTACCATATTACACTAAGTGATTCTTACGGCCACATTAACCTCTTCCTCACCTTGCACTCTATTGGTTTATACATATACCTATATACACATATATACCTGCAGGCATACATATACATAATACACACATATATATATAGATATATATATATATATATATATATATATATATATATATATATATATATATATATATATACTGTATATATAACAGAGAACAAGGTGGCACACAGGTTGAAGGCTATACCTTTATGTACGAGCAACGTTTCTCTCAAGCGTGAGAAAGGGGCAGATGCCCCCAAACGTTGCTCGTAAATAAAGGTATAGCCTTCAACCCGTGTGCCACCTTGTTCTTTGTTATACCATACCGTAGGACTGTCAACAGTGGTCCTCTTAGGTGTTGCACCGGACACTTATAATTCACTTGCTTTAAATATTGAACTGTGACAGTGCGGATCCCATTGTTTCAATTGAATATACTGTATATATATATATATATATATATACTGTATATATAATCAAGCAGCAAACAGAGTGGGAAGCAATTGCTAGACATAAAGCTGCGGAAAAGGGGGATAGTAAAATAGTGTACTAACCTCTAAAAATTGCCATGTAAGGCTAGTAGTGCAGACCCATATGAATAATATATCAAGAAAATATATAGGCAAGAAAGAAACAAAGATTCAGCACTCTTTTGTCACAAAAATACACAGCTCATTAGTAAAGTAAACATAGTGTCAATTTAATGGTACAGCAATTTGATTCACAACGACACTACATCCCCCTCCTAAAAGATGTGCAAAAGAAAAATAGTCTTTGTGCGAGGACTAATCAGACTATTGTAATGAAATAACGTACAAGATAGTAGAAATGTTCATATATGATAAACAGTACAAGAAAAAAACCTGACAGGTCAGAAAAATGCCCTGACGAAGCCCCGCCTTTACCAAGAGACGAGGGGGTGAAACGCTCATCGGCATCAGCTGACTGGATCACGTGACCCTGTGTACCTCCCACACTACCACTTGAATATGGAGCGGCTTGTGTGTATGTAGCCGAATTTGGTGAAGCATCCAGCCCGGTGAATATCGATATGGATATCGGTGACGATGGTTTTCTGTTTCAGCAGCGACCACTTCAAAAGGAAGGTGTAGTATCTATGTGACATCTTAACCTACTAGCACACAGCTTCTTTATACATACGAATACAGTTGACAGCTTGCAGCCGTTGGTCTCACTATGCAGGGTTCTCTATGAGGAGAGACATATAGATTATAGTATAATGTTAAAATAAAATCTGAAAGATTTTGTATGATTTCTTTCCATGCTGGTGATCTTTTGATCATCAGACCCTATATGTGGAAGGAAGTTGAGGAGGGATGGTTACTTTAAGATATAATACGGCCATGCTCTAGGTCATCTTTGTGTTTTGCTAATCAGATTATTAAAGCCTGCCTCACCCATTGGGGTTCATTTTTAATATGTTCACAGAAAAACTCTGTCCACCAGGAGGCACCAAATAAAATAAAAAATTAATGGAACATCAAACCCAAAAATGTTCTCCTGTATTAGTACATCTCAGGAATGTCCTCCAGTAATATTAGTTATTTTGTTTATTAGAATATCTCAGCTGTGTATTCCAATAAATATTAGTACATTTTATGGATTATAAATATTAATAATTAATAACAATAACAATAATACAATTATCATAAGCAATACCTCCAATTAATTTAGTAGAGTTTTAGACATACACTCCAGCAAAATGTTATATAATCTCTGTAGTATACTCCAAAATAATACTGTTGAGATGTTCAGCAATTAATGACAATACAATTATTATTATTATTCTTTATTTATAAAGCGCTGTCTATGGGAATTTACGGCTAGATTCCGAGTTGTGCGTTAGGTTTAAAAAGCAGCGTTAAGAGGTCCTAATGCTGCTTTTTAACGCCCGCTGGTATTACGAGTCTTGTAGGTACAGGTGTACCGCTCACTTTTTTGGCCAGACTTGGAAATACCGCAAATCCACTTACGTAAATTGCGTATCCTCTTTTTTCAATGGGACTTGCATAGTGCCGGTATTACGAGTCTGACAAAAAGTGAGCGGTAAACCCTCTCCAGTCAAGACTGGTACCGCATTTTAAAGTCAGTAGTTAAGAGTTTTACACTACAATGCCGTAGCATAAAACTCTTAACTAAAGTGCTAAAAAGTACACTAACTACCTTAAACTACCTATTAACCCATAAACCGAGGCCCTCCCGCATCGCAAACACTAAAATAAAATTTTTAACACTAAACTATAATTAAATTATTTCCCTAAAGTAAATACAATTAAATACAATTAAAAAAAAATAAAAAAGTACAACAAAAACAAACACTAAATTACAGAAAATAATAAACAAATTACAAGATTTTTAAATTAATTACACTTAATCTAATCCCCCTAACAAAATAAAAAAGCCCTCCCAAAATAAAAAAAGCCCTACCCTACACTAAATTACAAATAGCCCTTAAAAGGGCCTTTTGCGGGACATTGCCCCAAAGTAATCAGCTCTTTTACCTGTAAAAAAAATTACAAATCCCCCCCAGCAGTAAAACCCACCACCCACACAACCAACCCTACTCTAAAACCCACCCAATACCCCCTTAAAAAAACCTAACACTATCCCCTTGAAGATCACCTTACCGGGAGAAGTCTTCATCCAACCGGGCCGAAGTCCTCAACAAAGCCGGGAGAAGTCTTCATCCAAGCCGGGCGAAGTGGTCCTCTAGACAGGCAGAAGTCTTCATCCAGATGGCATCTTCTATCTTCATCCATCCGGCGCTGAGCGGGTCCATCTTCAAAACATCCGACGCGGAGCATCCTCTTCATCCGACGGCTAAGACTAAATGAAGGTTCCTTTAAATGACGTCATCCAAGATGGCATCCCTTCAATTGAATCAGCTGATGCAATCAGCCAATAGGATTGAGCCTGCATTCTATTGGCTGATTGGAACAGCCAATAGAATGCCAGCTCAATCCAATAGGATTTTTTCTACCTTAATTCCGATTGGCTGATAGAATTCTATCAGCCAATCGGAATTGAAGGGACGCCATCTTGGATGACGTCATTTAAAGGAACCTTCAATCAGTCTTAGCCGTCGGATGAAGAGGATGCTCCGCGTCGGATGTCTTGAAGATGGACCCGCTCAGCGCCGGATGGATGAAGATAGAAGATGCCGTCTGGATGAAGACTTCTGCATGTCTGGAGGACCACTTCGCCTGGCTTGGATGAAGACATCCCCCGGTAAGGTGATCTTCAAGGGGTTAGTGTTAGTTTTTTAAGGGGGTATTAGGTGGGTTTTAATGTTGGGGAGATTTGTTTTACAGGTAAAAGAGCTGATTACTTTGGGGCAATGCCCCGCAAAAGGCCTTTTAAGGGCTATTTGTAATTTAGTGTAGGGTAGGGCTTTTTTTTATTTTGGGGGGGCTTTTTTATTTTGTTAGGGGGATTAGATTAGGTGTAATTAGTTTAAAAATCTTGTAATGTGTTTATTATTATCTCTAATTTAGTGGGGGGGTTGTACTTTAGATAATTTTATTTAATTGTATTTAATTGTATTTAATTTAGGGAAATAATTTAATTATAGTGTAGTGTTAGGTGTAATTGTAACTTAGGTTAGGTTTTATTTTACAGGTAACTTTGTATTTATTTTAGCTAGGTAGTTATTAAATCGTTAATAACTATTTAATAACTATTCTACCTAGTTAAAATAAATACAAACTTGCCTGTAAAATAAAAATAAATCCTAAACTAGCTACAATGTAACTATTAGTTATATTGTAGCTAGCTTAAGGTTTATTTTATAGGTAAGTATTTAGTTTTAAATAGGAACTATTTAGTTAATGATAGTAATTTTTATTTAGATTTCTTTTAATTATATTTAAGTTAGGGATTGTTAGGTTTAGGGTAAGACTTAGGTTTAGGGGTTAATACATTTAGTATAGTGGCGGCAACGTTGGGGGCGGCAGATTAGGGGTTAATAAATGTAGATAGGTGGCAGCAATGTTAGGGCCAGCATATTAGGGGTTAATAATATTTAACTACTGTTTGCGAGGTGGGAGTGTGGCAGTTTAGAGGTTAATATGTTTATTATAGTGGCAGCGACGTCGAGGGCGGCAGATTAAGGATTAATAAGTGTAGGCAAGTGGCGGCAACATTGGGAGCGTCAGAGTAGGGGTTAATAAATATAATGTAGGGTTTGGCGATGTTGGGGGCAGCAGATTAGGGGTTCATGAGTAAAATGTAGGTGGCGGTGGTGTCCGGAGCGGCAGATTATGGGTTAATAATTATAATGTAGGTGTTGGCGATGTCGGGGGCGGCAGATTAGGGGTTAATAAGTGTAAGATTAGGGGTGTTTAGACTCGGGGTTCATGCTAGGGTGTTAGGTGTAGACATAAAATGTATTTCCCCATAGGAATCAATGGGGCTGCGTTAAGGAGCTTTACGCTGCTTTTTTGCAGGTGTTAGACTTTTTTCCAGCTGGCTCTCAACGTTGATTCCTATGGGGAAATCATGCACAAGCACGTTACACCAGCTCACCGCTAACGTAAGCAGCGCTGGTATTGGAGTGCGGTAATGAGCAAAATTTTGCTCAACGCTCACTTCTTGTCTGGTTTGTAAAAACTGATAATACCAGCGCTGTCTGTAAGTGAGCGGTGAGCATAAACTGCTCGTTAGCACCGCACAGCCTCTAACGCAAAACTCGTAATCTAGGTGAAATATATTAGTACAACGGTGAAACAATACAATATGACATAATTTTACAAACAAACACAGGGGGGCCCTATTCCCATGGGAACTTACAATCTAGATGGGTAGGAGGATGGGAAACAGGAGGTGGGGACTGCAAAGGTATGAATAATGTTAGTGAGGAGTTAGATGAGGGCAACTGTTGGTTAAAAAAATTAATTTGTTAATGAGTTGGGTGATAAGCTTCCCTGAAAAAAAGGTCTTTAGGGAGTGTTTAAAAGAGGACAAGTTAGGGGAACGTCTGACAGCTCGAGGAAGTGCGTTGCAGGGTGTTGGTGTGGCACTAGAGAAGTCCTGTAGTCTAGCATGGGAGGATGCGATGGTAGAGTAGGTAAGGTGCAGGTCATTGCTGGATCTTAGTATTAAAGTGTTAAAAAGTGCACTACCACCCATAAACTACCTTTTAACCCCTAAACCAAGGCCCTCCCGCATCGCAAACACTATAATAAATTTATTAACCCCTAATCTGCCGCTCCAGACATCACCGCCACTATTAAAATGTATTAACCCCTATGCCGCTGCTCCCCAACATCGTCGCCACTATAATAAACCTATTAACCCCTAAACCTCAAGCCACCCACAACGAAATATACTAAAATAAACTATTAACCCTTAAACCTAATGACCCCCTAACTTTATATTAAAAACAGAATTTATGCTTACCTGATAAATTTCTTTCTCTTGTGATGTATCGAGTCCACGGATTCATCCATACTTGTGGGATATTCTCCTTCCCTACAGGAAGTGGCAGCGAGAGCACCCACAGCAGAGCTGTCTATATAGCTCCTCCCTTAGCTCCACCCCCCAGTCATTTGACCGAAGGCTAGGAAGAAAAAGGAGAAACTATAGGGTGCAGTGGTGACTGAAGTTTTTTAAATAAAAATATACTACTTGTCTTAAATAGACAGGGCGGGCCGTGGACTCGATACATCACAAGTGAGAGAAATTTATCAGGTAAGCATAAATTCTGTTTTCTCTTGTAAGATGTATCGAGTCCACGGATTCATCCATACTTGTGGGATACCAATACCAAAGCTTTAGGACACGGATGAAGGGAGGGACAAGACAGGTTCCTTAAACGGAAGGCACCACTGCTTGTAGAACCTTTCTCCCAAAAATAGCCTCAGAAGAAGCAAAAGAATCGAATTTGTAAAATTTGGAAAAAGTATGAAGCGAAGACCAAGTCGCCGCTTTACAAATCTGTTCAACAGAAGCCTCATTTGTAAAAGCCCATGTGCAAACCACTGCTCTAGAAGAATGAGCAGTAATTCTTTCAGGAGGCTGCTGGCCAGCAGTCTCATAAGCCATACGGATGATGCTTTGCAGCCAAAAAGAAAGAGAGGTAGCCGTAGCCTTTTGACCTCTCGGCTTACCAGAATAGACAACAAACAATGAAGATGTTTGACGGAAATCTTTGGTTGCTTGTAAGTAGAACTTTAAAGCACGAACCACATCAAGATTGTGCAACAGACGTTCCTTCTTTGAAGAAGGATTAGGACACAGCGAAGTAACAACAATTCCTGATTGATATTCCTATTAGAAACAACCTTAGGAAGGAATCCAGGTTTAGTACGTAAAACCACCTTATCTGCATGGAAAATAAGATAAGGTGAGTCACACTGTAAAGCAGATAACTCAGAAACTCTTCGAGCCAAAGAGATAGCTACTAAAAACAAAACTTTCCAAGATAGAAGCTTAATATCTATGGAATGCATAGGTTCAAACAGAACCCCTTGAAGAACTTTAAGAACCAAGTTTAGGCTCCATGGCGGAGCAACAGGTTTAAATACAGGCTTGATCCTGACCAAGGCCTGACTAAACACTTGAACGTCTGGGACATCTGCCAGACGTTTGTGTAAAAGAATAGACAAAGCAGATATTTGTCCCTTTCAGGAACTAGCTGATAATCCCTTCTCCAATTCTTATTGGAGAAAAGACAAAATTCTAGGAATCCTAATCATACTTCATGAGTAACCCTTGGATTCACACCAACAAAGATATTTGTGCCAAATCTTATGATAGATTTTCCTGGGGGCAGGCTTTCTAGCCTGAATCAGGGTATCAATGACCAACTCAGAGAAACCACGCTTTGATAGAATCAGGCGTTCAATCTCCAAGCAGTCAGACGCAGAGAAATTAAATTTGGATGCTTGAACGGACCTTGGATTAGAAGGTCCTGCCTCATTGGCAGAGTCCACGGTGGAACAGATGACATGTCCACCAGGTCTGCATACCAAGTCCTGCGTGGCCACGCAGGCGCTATCAGAATCACTGAAGCTCTCTCCTGCTTGATTCTGGCAACCAGACGTGGGAGGAGAGGAAGCGGTGGAAATACATAAGCCAGATTGAAGGACCAGGGCACTGCTAGAGCATCTATCAGTACCGCCTGGGGATCCCGGGACCTGGACCTGTAACGCGGATGTTTGGCGTTGTGTTGGGACACAATCAGATCCAATTCTGGTGTGCCCCATAGCTGAGTCAGCTGGGCAAATACCTCCAGATGGAGCTCCCACTCCCCCGGATGAAAAGTCTGACGACTTAGGAAATCCGCCTCCCAATTCTCTACTCCTGGGATATGGATTACTGAGAGATGGCAAGAGTAATCCTCTGCCCATCGGATAATTTTGGTTACCTCCATCATCGCTAGAGAACTCTGTGTTCCTCCTTGATTATTGATATAGGCTACAGTCGTGATGTTGTCCGACTGAAATCTGATGAATTTGGCCGCAGCTAGCTGAGGCCACGCCTGAAGCGCATTGAATATCGCTCTCAGTACTAGAATGTTTATCGGGAGGAGAGATTCCTCCCGAGACCATAAGCCCTGTGCTTTCAGGGATTTCCAGACTGCACCCCAGCCTAGCAGGCTGGCATCTGTCGTTACTATGAGCCACTCTGGCCTGCGGAAACATATTCCCTGAGACAGGTGGTCCTGAGACAACCACCAGAGAAGAGAATCTCTGGTCTCTTGGTCTAGATGCAGTTGAGGAGATAAATCTGCATAATCCCCATTCCACTGTTTAAGCATGCATAGTTGCAGTGGTCTGAGGTGTAGGCGGGCATAAGGAACTATGTCCATTGCCGCTACCATAAGTCTGATTACCTCCATACACTGAGCCACTGATGGCCGGGGAATGGAATGAAGAGCTCGGCAAGTGATTAAAAGTTTTGATTTTCTGACCTCCGTCAGAAATATTTAATTTCTACCGAGTCTATCAGAGTCCCTAGGAAGGAAACTCTTGTGAGAGGGATGAGAGAACTCTTTTTTATGTTCACCTTCCACCCGTGAGATCTCAGAAAAGCCAACACGATGTCCGTGTGAGATTTGGCTAGCTGGAAAGTCGACGCCTGAATTAAGATGTCGTCTAGATAAGGCGCCACTGCTATACCCCGTGGTCTTAGAACCGCCAAAAGGGACCCTAGCACCTTTGTGAAAATTCTGGGAGCCGTAGCCAACCCGAAGGGAAGGGCCACAAACTGGTAATGCCTGTCCAGAAAGGTGAATCTGAGGAATTGATGATGATCTCTGTAAATAGGGATGTGTAGATAGTCCACGGTAGTCATATATTAACCCTCCTGGATCAGAGGAAGAATAGTCTGAATAGTCTCCATCTTGAAAGATGGTACTCTGAGGAATTTGTTTAGAATTTTGAGATCCAAGATTGGTCTGAAAGTTCCCTCTTTTTTGGGAACCACAAACAGGTTGGAGTAAAAACCTAGCCCTTGCTCCGCTCTTGGAACTGGACGAATCACTCCCATGGTATGTAGATCTTCTACACAACGCCTCTCTCTTTGTAATTGAGAAATGTGAAATCTCCCCCTTGGGGGGGGGGAGTCTTTGAAGTCCAGAAGATATCCTTGGGACACAATTTGTAAAGCCCAGGAATCGTGAACATCTCTTGCCCAAGCCTGAGCAAAGAGAGAGAGTCTGCCCCCTACTAGATCCGGTCCTGGATCGGGGGCTACCCCTTCATGCTGTCTTCTTGGCCTGTTTACCTTTGTTCCAAGCCTGGTTAGGTCTCCAGACTGACTTGGATTGGACAGAATTCCCCTCTTGTGCTGCAGGGGTAGCTGAAGTGGGACCACCCTTGAAGTTCCTAAAGGAACGAAAATTATTTTGTTTGGTCCTTATCTTATTTGTTTTATCCTGAGGGAGCGCATGACCTTTCCCTCCAGTGATGTCTGAAATAATTTCTTTCAGTGCATGCCCGAATAGGGTCTTTCCTTTGAAAGGGATGTTCAACAATTTAGATTTTGATGACACATCAGCAGACCAGGACTTAAGCCATAACGCCATGCGTGCTAAAATAGCAAACCTGAATTCTTTGCCGCTAATTTAGCCATTTGGAAAGCGGCATCTGTAATGAAAGAATTAGCCAAGTTAAGGGCCTTAATTATATCCATAATATCCTCTAATGGAGTCTCCACCTGGAGAGCCTCTTCTAGAGCCTCAAACCAGAAAGCAGCTGCAGTAGTTACAGGAACAATGCATGCAATAGGTTGGAGAAGAAAACCTTGATGAACAAAAATTTTCTTTAGGAGACCCTCTAATTTTTTATCCATAGGATCTTTGAAAGCACAACTGTCTTCAATAGGTATAGTTGTACGCTTAGCAATAGTAGAAATAGCTCCCTCCACCTTAGGAATAGTCTGCCCTGAGTCCTGTATGGTGTCAGATATGGGAAACATTTTCTTAAAAACAGGAGGGGGAGCGAACGGAATACCTGGTCTATCCCACTCCTTAGTAACAATAGTCACAATCCTCTTAGGGACTGGAAAAACATCAGTGTAAACAGGAACCTCTAAGTATCTGTTCATATTACACAATTTCTCTGGGACCACTATAGGGTCACAATCGTCTAGAGAAGCTAATACCTCCTTGAGCAATAAGCGGAGGTGTTCAAGCTTAAATTTAAAGGCCTTCATATCAGAATCTGTCTGAGGGAGCGTCTTTCCTGAATCAGAAATCACTCCCTCAGATAACAAATCCCTTACCCCTACTTCAGAACATTGTGAGGGTATATCGGATACGGCTACTAAAGTGTCAGACGGCTCAGCATTTGTTCTTAACCCAGAGCTAACACGCTTTCCTTGTAAACCAGGCAGTTTAGAGAAAACCTCTGTGAGGGTTTTATTCCTAACTGTGGCCATGTCTTGTAAAGTAAATGAATTAGACGCACTAGAGGTACATGGCGTCACTTCTGCGGGCGCTACTGGTTGTGACACTTGGGGAGAGCTAGATGTCAAACCCTCATTTCCTTCTAACTGAGAATCATTTATTGCAATATTTTTAAGTGCTAAAAAATGCTCTTTATAATTTATAGACATATCAGTGCAAGTGGGACACATTCTAAGAGGGGGTTCCACAATGGCTTCTAAACACATAGAACAAGGATTCTCCTTGGTGTCAGGCATGTTAAACAGGCTAGTAATGTAACAAGCAAGCTTGGAAAACACTTTAATCAAAGTAAATAACACTTTAAACAAAAACGGTACTGTGCCTTTAAGAGAAAAAAAAGCTGCACAAACTCTGCAAAACAGTGTAAAAAAGCAGTAAACACAACAAAATGTTTACAGTAGCATCATAAAGCCTTAGTAACTTTGCACAACTATGCAAATAAACAATTAACCCCTTAATGTAAAAACCGGATTGAAAAAACTTCAAAACCGGTAAAATAACGTTCAGCACCTTGCCACAGCTCTGCTGTGGCGCCTACTTGCCCTTTAGGAATGATTTGTGGGGGAAAAAAACCTCTTTACAGCCCTCAAATACAGCAGGAATCTCTGGAGAAGTAGCTGGATGCTTCTGAGGTAAATAAACTGTGCAACTGAAAATAGGCCCCTCCCACCTCACTCGAAGTTATGGGGCCTAAAAAACACCACAGAGTGTTTCTTAAACTAGCCATGTGGGTTAATAACCCTTAAACAAGCCACAAAGACCCCTTAAAGTCCCTCAAAAAACGTTTTATTTGTAATTAAACCAAAACGTTTTTTCCTATTAGTGTCACCAGTAACTATGAGCCCTTTATGCAAGCTTGGATTACTCTTTTACTGAATACAGCTTACCTTTCCCTCATGGGGATATTGCCAGCCTTTTCTAGAAATAACACAGTCTGTCTAGAAAAAAATAGACTGAACATACCTTAATGCAGTTTAGCCTGCAAACTGTTCCCCCAACTGAAGTTTTCCTGTACTCTTCAGCCCTTGTGAGAACAGCAGTGGATCTTAGTTACAAAGTGCTAAAATCATCATCCTCCTTGCAGAAATCTTCATCCCTTTTCTGCCAGAGAGTGAATAGTACACACCGGTACCATTTAAAATAACAAACTTTTGCTTGAGAAAATAAAAACTAACATTTTTGTCACCACACTCCTCTTTGCCCTTCCTAGCAGTTAAGCAGGCAGAGAGAATGACTGGGGGTGGAGCTAAGGGAGGAGCTATATAGACAGCTCTGCTGTGGGTGCTCTCTCTGCCCCTTCCTGTAGGGAAGGAGAATATTCCACAAGTATGGATAAATCCGTGGACTCGATACATCTTACAAGAGAAATTATGATTTCCCTATCTTAAATTAAATTAAAACTTACCTGTCAAATTAAATAAATTAATTTTAAACTAACAATTAAACAAAGATAATTATTAAACTACAATTAAACTAACTACCAATTAAATTAGACTAAACTACACATGCGGCAAGAAGTCTTCATCCAAACGGCCTCTTTGATCTTCATCCAGCCGGCGAAGTCCTCATCCAGGCGGCAAGAAGTCTTCATCCAGATGGCATCTTCTATCTTTATCCATCCGGCGTGGAGCAATTCCATCCTGAAGACATCCGGCACGGAGCATTCTCTTCATATGGTCGCCATCGTAAACTGGAACTTCAATGCAAGTGACGTCATCCAAGATGGCGTCCCTTGCATTCCTATTGGCTGAAAGATTTCAATCAGCCAATAGGATTATAGCTGCTAAAATCCTATTGGCTGATCCAATCAGCCAATAGGATTTGATCAGCTCTCATTCTATTGGTTGTTCCAAGCTGTGTAGATGCAGCCAATTAAATCAAGCAACATGGAGGCAGCCACAAATAACCATGCGCTAAATAACATGGTTTACTATATACATATATATATATATATATACAGTATATATATATATATATATATACTGTATATATGTATAGTGTGTTTAATTAGTATATATCACCTAAACATTACATTATAAACATTTTGCATACAAAATAAGTTGCAAATTGAAACTTTATATCAGTGCCAGGTGCTCCCCTGTTAAATTCACTCTCCTCTGTGAGTTTATGTATCCAACAAAGCTTAATTACTTTTCAGTAGAAGCATTTCTTATCTCTCTGGGACTTTAAGGTTCCTCTCTTTTTCTTAGAGAATTCAGTAAGTTCAGATTCTGGAGAGTCTGCACTATAATTTCGCTCCAAACTGGAGAATCTTTAATCATTGGGCCACTAATGAGGCGGCGGCCATTAATAATACTGTGATCAACCAATTACAGTGTAGAATGTAGCAGGATTAGCCCTACAACCTGGAGCAAAACAATGAACATATATTGCAATTGTTTTTGCAATACATCATGTTTTAATAAAATTAAAATGTAATATTTTTGATAGAATACATATGAAAAAAATAAGATAAATAATTATTAGTATTTTATTGTAATGCTATATATTCAATGAGCATTTTCTTTCATATTTGCATTTCTTTTATTTGTGTACATTTCTTATTTAAAGGGACAGTCAACCCAAAAATTAATGTAACTTATTTAGATTAGTTAAATAACTATCTTTACAGTAAACTGTAGCCAAGGTTTCATCTAAATAAACTTTTGCAGAAAATAAACTTACTAGATCTCATCTGGCAGTTTGGAAATGGCCGCCTGACCCCTCCTTCTCTGACGTGTCCCTAAAGCTTGCACTAGTACAAGATCCTTCTCTAGTCTCGTCCCTGCGCGCTCCTGCAATTTCAGCTCTCTAGCAGCTGTTCATACCCGGCACTCACTGCCTCTCATCCATGCTGTGCGTTACAGAGAATGAGAGGCAGTGAGTGCCGTAGTAGTTCACATCTGTAGTCCTTCAGATTGACTGAACTTGTCAGTATAACCCACTTCTAAGTAATGTATTCAGACTCTTATTTTAAATACATTTTTTACAGGCTCATATTTTTATTTTGCCTTTATAATTCACTTTCTGGTCCTACAGCTGGTCAACTGAACTAAATTTAAATAATTTATTCCATCCCAAATCAGATCCCAAAGAGATGTGCTTGGATACCTGCTGTCTGCTGGCCCTATCCTGTTAAATCATATATGTATATAAAATCCCATACACACAGCGCTCCAGACATTAGGTCTGCTTCATGGGATATTGATTCCCTGCTGGTGAGAAGATTGATGTGGGATAAGCGAGTTTCATTTTAACAAGGTTTACGTGGCAGTCTGGCTGGAGTGAGATGTACCGGCTTACTGATTCCCCTGCTAGTCTGATGGCACCGTTTAAACTTCCCTCACACATCAGGCCCCGCCCGACACTGCTCATAGACACTTGGATTAGCCTGGGTATGTGTGTCCGTATAACGCTGCAGGTCTTTCCCTACGGTCTTCAGGGGAGGGGGAATCTTCTTGCTGCCTTTTCTCACCCTACCAATTGTTCACCGTCGCTTTGACAGAGGCAGCAGGAGGAGGAAGAGGCTTATTTACATTCACATTCAGATCTTCTTGCTGCCAAGAGGAGCGGAGTGTGTGAATGTAAATAAGCCTCTTCCTCCTCCTGCTGCCTCTGTCAAAGCGGCGGTGAACAATTGGTAGGGTGAGAAAAGGCAGCAAGAAGATTCCCCCTCCCCGCCCCCTGAAGACCGTAGGGAAAGACCTGCAGCGTTATACGGACACACATACCCAGGCTAATCCAAGTGTCTATGAGCAGTGTCGGGCGGGGACTGGTGTGTGAGGGAAGTTTAAACGGTGCCATCAGACTAGCGGGGGAATCAGTAAGCCGGTACATCTCACTCCAGCCAGACTGCCACGTAAACCTTGTTAAAATGAAACTCGCTTATCCCACATCAATCTTCTCACCAGCAGGGAATCAATATCCCATGAAGCAGACCTAATGTCTGGAGCGCTGTGTGTATGGGATTTTATATACATATATGATTTAACAGGATAGGGCCAGCAGACGGCAGGTATCCGAGCACATCTCTTTGGGATCTGATTTGGGATGGAATAAATTATTTAAATTTAGTTCAGTTGACCAGCTGTAGGACCAGAAAGTGAATTATAAAGGCAAAATAAAAATATGAGCCTGTAAAAAATGTATTTAAAATAAGAGTCTGAATACATTACTTAGAAGTGGGTTATACTGACAAGTTCAGTCAATCTGAAGGACTACAGATGTGAACTACTACGGCACTCACTGCCTCTCATTCTCTGTAACGCACAGCATGGATGAGAGGCAGTGAGTGCCGGGTATGAACAGCTGCTAGAGAGCTGAAATTGCAGGAGCGCACAGGGACGAGACTAGAGAAGGATCTTGTACTAGTGCAAGCTTTAGGGAGACGTCAGAGAAGGAGGGGTCAGGCGGCCATTTCCAAACTGCCAGATGAGATCTAGTAAGTTTATTTTCTGCAAAAGTTTATTTAGATGAAACCTTGGCTACAGTTTACTGTAAAGATAGTAATTTAACTAATCTAAATAAGTTACATTAATTTTTGGGTTGACTGTTCCTTTAATAACAAATATTACAAAATATGACTTGCTTTAGGTAAATAATCATATGTAAGTATTACAGGCTAAGATTATCTAAAAGGAAAGAGAAATATATATATCGAATCACTTTAATATCTATTTAAAATAACACAGCCAGGCTTCTCTGTTCACTACAAATGAATGTATTTTTGTTTCTTTTTTTTCCAACGCCTTTTTTATTATTATTATTATTATTATTATTATTATTTATTTTTATTTTTAAATCTGGGATGGGTAATTTTTCTAAAATGATGCACTGGGTGAGAACAATTTACTGCTACTACATAACGGGGTAATTGATTTATCAATATTGTTCCACACCACATTTTTTCTTCTTCAGTAATCATGGCCTCTATACTATTAGATCGACCTTTGAGAACTTTGCTGATTTGTTTTTCAGCATTTGTCATGTTGTCACAAGCCTTAAAACTTGTGTTTCTATTTTGATGGTTCTGTTAAAAGAAATATGTTCCTGGAAGAAAATTTTAAGATATGGGACAAATTGATAAGGAAAAAGGAAGGAATCTCCTCTATTCCATCCCCACTACTATCCTTAGTTGAAAATAAAGCATTTCAGGAGGGACGATTTAAAGGAGACAAAAAAGAAAATAAATACTGAATATTAGATATACTAGAAAAGGGGAAACTAATGTCTCAGAATAATTTACAGGCAAGGGGAATGGAGGGACTTAATGAGTGGTATACATACTTCCAAGCTTATCATTACCTCTTAACTTTTAAAGAAAAGGATAAGATAATCAGACCCTTAACAAAGCTAGAGAATTTATGCATTTCAAAAATGAATATAAAACATACTCTCTCTAAAGCATATAGTATCTTACAAAATAATTTAGATCTTCCCACTCCATATACTAAAAATTGGCAAATGGAACTAAACATGGATATCAATGTTAAGACCTGGACAAAGATTTTTCATAGTACAGCTAAATCTTCCATATCAGCTAGAATGCTAGAACAAAATTTAAAGATCCTAACTAGATGGTATCTTACCCCTACTAGAATCAAGAAAATCTATCCACACACTCAAGAGAGCTGCTGGAGATTATGTGGGGATAGAGGCTCATTATCCCATATTATGTGGTTCTGCCCAAAAATTAAGCCTTTTTGGGCCAAATTACTACAAATAGTATATAATAAGGAAGACAAGAAGAAACTAAATAACTTCCTGACAGCAATTTTGAATAACTTGGACTTTAAAAGTAACTCATCTAGAAGATACTTATATCAAATTATGCTTAATAGCGCAAAGAGTTTAATTATAAGTAAATGGAAAACAGTAGAAATTCCCACAAAAGAAGAATGGGTTAGAAAAGTTAGTGAAAATTTGTTAAATGAGGAATTCTTTTATTTTGGTATAAACAAATACGAAATCCCCACAGAAGCAAAGTCTATCTGGGAAAAAATAATAAGGGATTCTCCATCTCCCTCAGAAGAAGAAGGGGTAATGGAGGGAGAATAAAGTGGAAGAGATTGCATGTATTTATACTTATTTCCACCACCGTATAAAAATTGGTAATAAGTAAGGTGATTTATGATTAATGCGCAAGTATTGTTAACCCTATGCACTGATCATGATGTGCTGTGTTTATTTTTTCTTATTTTTTTTATGTATATGTCCTGTCTAAAAAAAAATAAAAAAGATAAAAAAAAAAAAAAAAGAAATATGTTCCTGACTTTAGCCAGTGAGGTATAAAGCATATAATTTTCTATTGCATCTTTTACATTTTTAAATAATGGTTGAATATCTCTTAGCGTTGTAGATCATGACTCTGTCTTTACAGGTGCTGTTGCATTTCTAAATTTAGGTGCAACTTTAGCAGATTGCTCCTATCCAGGTTCATCGCCATTTTCATGAGGGATAGACTTAGTTCTCTAAATTGTAAGGTTGGAGATTTAATTATTATTATTATTATTATTATTAAAATAAACTATAATTACACTTAATAACATTTTGAAGGTTAAACATTAAAATAAAAAGCATCAAAACCATTTAAATAACCATATAACTAGTAATATATTTCAAAGTAGTATAGTTCATCATTATTGTGCTTCACTTTTTTGCGCTTCACAGACATTGCTCTTTTTACCAATTGAAGGTTTGTGACAACTCTGTGTCGAACAAATCAGTCTATCGGCGCCATTTTTCCAACATATATACACCTATAAACACCTAAATACATATGAATATACATACATTTACACGTACACCACCCGCTAAAAGATAATGACTTGTGGAAGGCTCAGATGATGGTTAGCCTTTTTTAGCAATAAAGTTTTTTGTTTTTTTTGTTCAATCTTTTATTTATGGCAAAATTTAACAGCACAATAAAGAAAATGTACAACATAAGTGTGTTATGGTCTCGTTCTTTGCCTTGGATTCAGTCTTTGCTGTTTTATAAAGTCCATACTTAAGGCTTTTGATCATTAGTAGGCTAGACCATTGAAACTGTCAATGTAACAGCTACAACATTATTAACAACAAAGAAGAAAAACAATATTTGGTATATGACAGTCTGAGATTTAATACATGAACATTTCAACATATATTGGTTGGTACATATGGCATGTTACTGCTAAACAGGTATATGTGTCTCTCCTAACTTGTAGAAAGGAAGAAAAAAGGGGGGGAGTAAAAATCCAACCTATATTTTAGCCTATAAGGGATAACGTACCACCTGAGAAGACATTTGTAATTGGTCTCTAAAAGGGTGGAGGAGTGTGTAGATTTCGAGTTTTTTTGGAAGATAGTGTACCACTCTTGTTCAGTAAAAGTGTATGGCAGTTCCCTATGCCAGGATACAATCGTCGGTGTATGTGTAATTTCCAAGGGTGTTATGAGATGCAGATATAGCAAGGAAATAGCGTGTGGTTTATATAGTTTTGGTATTACAGTTACTATTGCTCCTAGCATAGAAGGGGGTAATCCATTTCCTTCGTCGATATGGTTGAATCCCGATAACAGGTAAGGTGTTAAGATGCGCTTACATTTTTTATAGTAAGAACCGTTTGACCGTCGGGACCGGGACTTTTCCTCTGTTTTAAGGAGTGAATCACGGCTTCAATTTCCTCTGCTGTTATTTGTGTAGTTAGAGGGTCTAAACTGTCACTTGGGATAGTTGGAAGGGATATCGAATCTAAGTAATGATGGCCTCTGGATTGGTGGGCTTTAACGTTTGTATTAGGGGTTAGATTATAGAGATTGGAGTAATAATTCTTGATAATTTCCGCTATTCTCTGGGACTACGGTTGGTATATTAGTGGGATCTTGGAGTGTTGTAATGAAGTGGGTAGATTGCTTGGTTTTAAGTGCTCTTGCTAACAGTTTATATATAATATGTAATATTAGGTTGTCCTTTAATAAAGTATCATCTAGACGCCATTGGTAGGGTTTAAAGGGTAAATAGGACCAATGTATGCTTCAAAGGACCGCTGAGTGATCCGACCATGCTGTAGGAAGAATATTCGTATTTATTACTGAGATGATGGTTATTTGATCTAAAAAGGATATAATCAATACGGGAGTGTGAGTGGTTAGGTGCTGAGTAAAAGGTAAAATCTTTGTTAGTGGGGTGTTGAATACGCCAGGTATCGTGTACTCCTAAGTGCTAGGTCGTCTTTTATTGATTTAGGTGTGCATTTGGACAAATGAGATTGCATTGTAGAGCTATCCAGCAAAGGATTTAATGGGGTATTAAGGTCTCCTCCAATAATAAGAGAGCCTTTGGAGAAAGATAATATATTATTAGTGATTTTACGGAAAAAGGATGCTTGACGTGTATTTGGAATATATATGTTTACCAGTGTGACTGGTCTACCATATAGTAGACCCATTAGGGCTAAATATCTCCCTTCACTATCTCTTTCCACTTGTTGCAAGTGGAAGGGTAATGATCTATGAAGTAAAATACTGACACCTGAGATTTTCTTAGAGGCATGACTACTATGGTTATAATTGGGATAGGTAGATACGAAGAATGAGGGTTCTTGTCCGGCTAAATAATGCGTTTCCTGCAGAAACAAAATGTCTATTTGCTTGTGGGTGATGTAAGTAAACGCTATTGATCGTTTGTGATGAACAATGAACCCTTTTACCTTTTGTGTCATTATTCTAATTAGTTTTATACTAGTTATATCATATTTGCTGGCAGGGGTTTAGATGAGAGAGATGAGTTAGTGATGGGGAGGTCTATTGTATGACTTTTAAAGCATGTGAGTATGTCAGAACCTGTTGTGTGACCATCAGGTAAGATAATACAGTAAATACTGTTAAATAGTAGCTGTTAACAACAAATGAACAATACAAAAACAAAAACAAGCAACATGACATCTTGTGTCACAAGGCAGGGGAAGAATAGCCTATCCCATTCTGAAACATAAACATAGTTATTTATAAGGACAAATTGTTCATGATGAACTAGAAATTATTTTGAGCTGAGATAACATCTTTAGAAGTTAGTTCAGTCCTATCTGCTACAAAGCAGGCAAAACCTAAATTAGGAAGAAAAATTAAATCACTTTTAGATGGTATAGAAGCCATAAATGCCCTAGAAATTTGTATTGGTTCTTCCATAGTGCTATCCTCACTATCTGAGGCTGACAAAACTGATCTTAATGGTGCAGTAGGTTCAGATGAGGTGGTTTGAGAGTTGTCTCTTATTTCAAAGAAAGAGCTCACAGGGTTGCGTGCAGCTGCCGTCTTTTTAGGCTGTTTGTCTAACTTTGGCAACCGTTTTGGTGACATCTTATGAGTGAACAGGGATTCTCTCCGTAATATTTTTATCACACTTTGGTTTTTCTGCAGTCACCAAAAGCTTAGTGAGCTGTGATAGTGCGTGCGGGCAAACGCTACATCTAGGCAATATGTAGCAGGTATTGCTTTATGCTAAACCGATATATATGTTTGGCTATGTGATTGATCTCATGTGTAGAGATATAGGGAAAAAAGTATGGCCTGCTGATTATAGGAGATTCTCTACCTCCCTCATGTCCTACAGTGATTCATATAATGGTATGCCTTAGGAGTTTAGGATATGTCCTACATGGCAGCTGTGTGCCTGAAGCGCTCTGCATAGTGCGGGAGCTCCGACCTGTCTGTTCAGAGGACTAGGATGATCCGTATCTGTGATCTGTAGCACTCTTAGGTCATCCTGTGGAGTGTGAAGTAGCTTCTTTTATGTGCCATTATCTGTACAGCTACCACCAGGCTCAAGATGTTGGCCGTGTCGTAGGCCCCGACACGAAGCGTGTCTAAATTGTGTGATCTTGCCGCTGCTGTCTCAGCTACTAGGTCCGGTCACATCCCCGATAGCATGTGGGGGAAGTTTGTGGCTTGTGGTCTCCAAATTGCCCTGCAGCACAGAGATTTCGGGCATTGGCTCCCAGAGCTCACTTACAGTGTGACCATACTTCACGACAGCCAGCTCTGCCCCCAGCAATAAAGTATTTTTTAATTAAGGTATGTACATTGTTTTTTAGACATAATGCACAATTAATGGACTACTGTATAGTGTAAATATAACTTTTATACACACTGGGAAACAAAAAAAATGAGTGTGACTCACTTTATTGCTATATTCACTATAATGAGGTGGTCTGGAACCAAAGCTGCAATATCTCCGAGGTACACCTGTATATAAATATAAATAAATATATGGATATAAAAAGAAAGAGCACCGTAAACCTTAACCTGCAACCCCATATTAAGCAAAACAAATACAATAATTGGGAACCTCCCTTCTCCAAATATATGACAGTGAACACAAAAGTCATCGAAAATAATAGTACATCTTTATTAGGGCATAGAAAATAAATATTCAGAGCCTACAGAAGGGGGGCTGCCTTAATTAGAGACCAGTATCGTAAAAAAGTCTCAATTGTGCAAATAGCACAAAGTAACAAAAACTTGCCAAGTGAGTCAAATTATTGTCTATTCAAGTACTCTCTATAATTATACCAATGGATGACACAAAAGGATAATATCCAGTGCATATCATTTGTCCTAAATGACCTTCATAACTCATTTCTTTTAAGGTGTGGTAACAGAATGTAAAGGGTTATTGTTACCTGTGTTATAAACCAATACATATATATAACTTTTGTTAAAAACATTTGTATATTTTGTTGCCATATTCAAATAGTATTGTATGTTGAAACCTATATGTGTATTGTTTAGTATTAGGGCAGTGAAGAGTTAATTCACCCGTGGCATGTATAAATAGAAGGCTAATGGATAAGATGGTTATCGACTCTTTATACCTGATGAAGCCCTGTGTGCAATCAGCTGTAGGGTGAAACACGTGTAGCAGCAAGAGCTGGATGGATACGCTATGAGCTAGTAATAGTGTGTCAGTTTATCGTGGGCTGAAGTAACAAAGGAACATAGCCGGCATTTCTTCCATGAAATGTAGGATCTTTATTGGTGTCACAAAAAATTAAAAACCAGGAAAGCCAGAATAATCACATCTTAAATGTTTCGGCTAACTTGCCTTACTCATAAGTGTGATCCACAGTAAAACTTTGCTAAAATAAATAGGGCTAAAATAATTAGCTGAACACATCAGTAAGTCAAACACAAGAGGCATATATTTACAGACACCAATCAGCAGCTAGTTCCCAGCTCCTGAGCCTATCTAGATATGTTTTTCAACAAATGATACAAAGAGAATGAAGCAAATTAGATAAAGGAAGTCAACTAGAAAATTGTTTAATTGTGTGATCTATCTAAATCATGAAATAAAAAAAAAATGGGGTTTCATGTACCTTTAAGGGAATAAAATATGAACATATTTAAGAGCTACTTTTTCATATAAATTTCATAAAAAGGTTCAACCATGCACGTAAAAGTACAGCAATTAACCCTCCCAAAATAATTTATTTTTAAGAAAAAGGGTAAGTTAAATTAATATTGAAACTACCAGGAAATATGTTTGTAAATTATTACTTATAAAATTATGACAGGGGCTGTGATATTATGGTTGAAGCGGTTAATAAAATGACAGGCCACTTATTATTTAGAAAAAAATAAAGTTGTTTGTGCACAGACAGCTGGACTATGTAATGTATCATTTCTCATCTGTGACAGCTTTCAAGAACAGACACTATCAGTGAAAGATGATGATTGCTGTATGTGTTTTACAGAAGCTATTTCCATAAGCAAACTCATTCATTGTTATTTAGTGTTAAACAAGATAGGGCCAGATTACTTGTGCGCTTATTACAAGTTGAAAGTAAACCTTCAGGATATCGTGACTGCGCTAACTTCTTCTCCCCATAGACTTCAATAGAGAGAGCAAACTGAAAAAAAAACGAAAATGTATTGCTACACGCTAATCCGACAGGAGTTAAACCTAAATTGCTAATCCATAGTAGTTATGAATATTTTACATTACAACGTTCTTCACATAGAAGAAAATATCTAATGCATTTTTATTTTATATATATATATATATATATATATATATATATATATATATATATATATATATATATATATATATACTGTATATAAATATATATATATATATATATATACTGTGTATATATATGTATATATATACATATATATATATATATATATATATATATGTACAGTATATACATATATAGGAATATCAATTTAAAAATATATAGAACATTTCCACCTATCTAAAGAACATTGGAATGTAAAATATTAACAGTGCATACACAGTAAAACACATTTATCAAGTAATTGTAGGAAAGCATACAACTAAAAAAAGATTGCTCTTCTCTGTGTAATAGGTATACCACACGATCAAGGTTTATTGGCTATGAAAGCTATGCTGTCTAGATACTCGAACTATGATTCAGGCCTAATAGAATTTATGTTGCAAGTAACCAGCTTTTTGCTACATCATAATTATTTTATTTTTGATGGCATGTATTTTCTACAGCAGAGAGGCACTGCGATGGGGGCTAAATTTGCCCCCTCGTATGCTAATCTCTATCTAGCTGAATTTGAGGACAAAAAATTGTTCAATGTTGCAAATCCATTTAAGAAGCATATCACCTATTACACACGCTTTATAGATGATATGCTTTTATTATGGAGTGGAGACGATAAAATCTTAGATGAATTTGTGCAATATCTAAATCAGAATGATGCTAACTTAAGTTTTACATTTAGTCACTCTAAGGATGCCATACCATATTTAGATGTTAAACTTAGTCACAGTGCAGAGGGCATTGTTACTGAGGTCTTTAGGAAAGAGATCTCTGGTAATACTATTCTTAGAGCAGATTCTTGCCACCCATTTCACTTAAAAAAGGGGATACCAAAAGGTCAATATATCAGATTACGGAGGAATTGTAGCAACATAGAGAGTTATAAGAAACATGCAGAAGATCTAACTATTAGACTGAAAGAGAGAGGCTATGATGAACAAAGTTTGTTGAAGATATCGGAACAAGTGAGTAATTTTGATAGAAATAGTCTACTGAAAGATAAGGTTAAAGATATTGGATTAAAAGATGGTGTGAATTTTATTACATCTTACAGCAGACAATTTGATGACATCAGTAGAATTATTAGGAATAGATTACCAATCCTAGATAGGGATTCAGATCTAAAACACATCTCTAGTAAATGTAATTTTATCTCTCGTAAAGCTAAAACCATTGGTGATATGGCTAGAAAGGATTTTAGCAAGAAGAGCTTACACACCACACAGTCAACTAATTGGTTAACATCTAAACCAGGCTTTTATAAATGCAATGTCAGACCTTGTAAGAGTTGCAGCTATGTCACATGTGGCGATACTTTTACCTCGACTTGTACAGGTCAAACATTTAAGATTAAAGAGCATATTACTTGCACTTCCACTTTTGTCATATATCTTTTGACCTGCAAGTCTTGTAATTATCAATATACAGGGTTAACATCTAGAATGCTCAAAGATCGCATAAGAGAGCATTTACTTTCCCTGGAAGCAGAAATTCCCAAAACCCCTGTGGCTAAGCACTTTGCTTTACATGGAAATAGTTCAGCTGGTTTTACATTCCAAGGGATTGAGGTAGTTAAACTAGGACCCAGAGGTGGTAATAGATATGCAGCACTGAGTAAACGAGAAGTTTACTGGATTCACACTTTAAAAACCGGTGCTCCTTTTGGTATTAATAAAATAAGTGACATCAAATTGTTCATTGATAATACATAGACCTGGGATCTGGATCTTATAATAGATATAAATTCTGATATCGCCCAGATTATATAAAATCTTAGTGATAAACCATCCAAGTTTGGTCACCCGGAGAGCAGGCAGTATATGTCTTTTGAATGTGTTTATACTCTATAGCATTTGACTTTTATATGATGTAATACACATTGGTATACTTAACTGCTTATGCTCTCTGTGTGTTACCTAATACATGTATATACAATGTACATTTTACATCGTTCATTCACTAAGGTTTATTAGAATATCAGTTCCCTCTTTGTATTTCCATATTATATGTTTTTAACATGTTTAAATCAACTTCAGTATACTGGGAATTCATTAATTGACGAATATTCATGTATTTAGTTACAGTAAGAATTGTTATCCCCCACACATAGAATTGTACTATCGTTTTTAATGTGCCTATTGAATGATACAATTTTATATGAAAGCATAGTCTTAGTGTATAATAATGTATATATTTTTTTGTTTATGATCGATATTTTCAAGTTTATTTATTATGCATAATGTTTATTATTGTTTCACACGTTGGATTGGATGTTTATTTCACAATATACACAAAAATTCACATTTTTTGTTATAATTAATTATGCAGCAGGTGTGCAGGGCTTACATCCTGTTTTTAAGGAGTCCTTACACACCTGTTAGGTAGCTCTGATGAAGTGCCCAATAGGGCAGGAAACGCGTCAGCGGTAGTCAGGTCTGTGTGCTGTGCCTTTGTTTTTTACTCACGGAATTTCAATTAAAGGTGACGTTTTAACACTTATTTCATCAGCCTTTCTGTTTTTTCGATTATTGGGTTCTATCTTTGTTACACTCAGAGGTGTTGAACTAATTTCTGTTTAATAGGTAATATAATACTGCTTTAACAAAGTGTCAGCAAGGATAATATGTTATAGCTATATAATTACATTCATACTTAATCTTCATTAGTTTTAAAAGACATACATTCATACAAACAACGTTGGCTAAGATTAAAAATACTTAAACCAGAACAATTAGCTAATATGCGATAATCTTAAGTGAGTAAATAGAATGACTATTGCAGCAGACAGAATAAGAAAAAATTATCTACTAAGCCCCTTCAATCCGGGGGCTAATTTAATATTACACTCGTAATCTGAACTGCTGTTAGTCAAATAATACTGATATAGGATATAAGTTAAATCATTCAGGTAAGCTAATTAAAATTAGGAGAGACAGAGATTCTCCTGGTGACCCCTGACACGTGTTTCACAAGAAAGCTTCCTCAGAGGGGGTGTGGGCTGCCACTGTGTCAAAATATTTACACGCATTCAAAACCCTCCCCCAATTTTCAATTGGTACTCTGCTGAAGACTCCTGCGTTTAGATTGGTAACAGATTCCTGTCATTCTCATGTTACTGACCAATCATATTGGTGTGTTGTGTTATGAGACAACAATAGTCATCATTTGAGCTTATCCCGGCTCAGTGACGTATGTTAGTCTCACACGACTGGGCGATCAATATTTACATATTAAATACGGGTTTATATAATTTTCTATGCTAGATGATATTATTAAGGCCACACATAGATGGATCCATTATTGCGAGTACTGCATTTATTATGCGGCTATGTGTATCACCATTATGTAAGTTATCTGAGTTAAATGGTACTGTGTCCAATATTTACATGTCAAATGCGAGTGGATACAATGTTCAGAGGCTAGATGGTATTATTTAAGCCACACATAAATGGATACATTACTGTGAATATTACATTTGTTATGAGGCTTTGTTTATTATCATTATGCAAGTTATCTGAATTGAATAGTACCATATCATCACTGATATATAGACAAGTTTTTTTCACAATACAAAAAATGTAGATTTAGAAAAATCATTGATCATATTGATAGTTGTGTATGTGATCACATACACAACTATCGATATGGTCAATGATTTTTCTAAAATGATTTTTAGAATTTGACAGGACTGATGAAAGTACTGCTGCCTGTCACCACTAAATGTTTCTGGTAATGGTATATATGACTCACAGAAAGCCATGAGTCTAGATTGCTGTGTACCAGAAGTAACAGGCTGACTGGGTTATTCAGCAGTTGATTAAGCTAAAACAGACAGAGTAGTGATAGCACCAGCAGCAGTCTGTGTATGATCCTGAAGTTCTTCCCTCTGTAATACGGGGGGTGGGGCTTGCAACTCTTGCATAGAATGAGTCAGGCTGGAAAGTTAATGAGGTTAGATACCAGTTATATTTGGTATCTCCTCTGGATTCATTATGCCTTGGTTATTAAAAAAGGTAAAAGATAGTTAACTAGATTGTCAGCTGGAACCAGTATAGCTTGTGATGTTCTGTGAGCAGTAATCAGAGGCAGGTCATAGTCGTAATTATAAGGGCAGGACAAGGAACAAGCATCAGTATCCAGGGAGTTCATAGAAGAATAGTTGAAAAGTAGGCCAAGATCAAGTAAGATTTATATCCAGCAGCAACCAAGCGTCAAAAAATGGAAGCAGACAAAAGAGTAAGCCAGATAATAATCATAAGTAATTCAGATAATAATCATCACTGGTCAGTAACTGTATACACAATCCTTCATAACATGAAGGAGGGGTCAGGACATCGCTCCACAGCAGTGCACAGGAATGTGTCCTGCAACCTGACAATATTACAGAATGTATGTGTGATAACTGTGCAAACAGAAACACCAAGGTCTTTTAACATAAAATATCCTTATCTATCTATCTATCTATCTATCTATCTATCTATCTATCTATCTATTACACAGTGTAGTTTAACATTCTATGTTCCATATTCCATCTCATTATGTCTACAAATAAATGGCTAGATTTAGAGTTCTGCGTTAGCCGTCAAAAGCAGCATTAAGGGGTCCTAACGCTGGTTTTGGCCGGCCGCTGGTATTTAGAGTCAGGCAGGAAAGGGTCTAACGCTCACTTTCAAGCCGCGACTTTTCCATACCGCAGATCCCCTTACGCCAATTGCGTATCCTATCTTTTCAATGGGATCTGCCTAACGCTGGTATTTAGAGTCTTGGCTGAAGTGAGCGGTAGAGCCTCTACCGACAAGACTCCAGCCGCAGAAAAAAGTCAGTAGTTAAGAGCTTTCTGGGCTAACGCCAGTTTATAAAGCTCTTAACTACTGTGCTATAAAGTAAACTAACACCCATAAACTACCTATGTACCCCTAAACCGAGGCCCCCCCACATCGCCGCCACTGTAGTAAATATTTTTAACCCCTAATCTGCCGACCGCACACCGCCGCCACCTAAATTATTCCTATGAACCCCTAATCTGCTGCCCCTAACATCGCCGACCCCTATATTATATTTATTAACCCCTAATCTGCCCCCCCCCCAACGTTGCCGCTACCTTACCTACACTTATTAACCCCAAATCTGCCGACCGGACCTCGCCGCTACTCTAATAAAGTTATTAACCCCTAAACCGCCACACTCCCGCCTTGCAAACCCTATAATAAATAGTATTAACCCCTAATCTGCCCTCCCTAACATCGCCGCCACCTAACTTCAAGTTTTAACCCCTAATCTGCCAACCGGACCTCGCCGCTACTATAATAAATGTATTAACCCCTAAAGCTAAGTCTAACCCTAACCCTAAAAACCACCTAAATTAAATATAATTTTAATCTAACGAAATAAATTAAATATTATTAACTAAAGTATTCCTATTTAAATCTAAATACTTACCTGTAAAATAAACCCTAATATAGCTACAATATAACAAATAATTATATTGTAGCTATTTTCGGATTTATATTTATTTTACAGGCAACTTTGTATTTATTTAAACTAGGTACAATAGCTATTAAATAGTTATTTACTATTTAATAGCTACCTAGTTAAAATAATTACAAAAGTACCTGTAAAATAAATCCTAACCTAAGTTACAATTAAACCTAACACTACACTATCAATAAATAAATTAAATCAATTAACTACAAGTACCTACAATTACCTACAATTAAATAAACTAAACTAAATTACAAAAAACAAACAAACACTAAATTACAGAAAATAAAAAAAGATTACAAGAATTTTAAGCTAATTATACCTACTCTAAGCCCCCTAATAAAATAACAAAGCCCCCCAAAATAAAAAATTTCCCTACCCTAATCTAAATTAAAAAAGTTAACAGCTCTATTACCAGCCCTTAAAAGGGCTTTTTGCGGGGCATGCCCCAAAGAAATCAGCTCTTTTGCCTGTAAAAAAAAAAAAATACACAATACCACCCCCCAACATTACAACCCACCACCCACATACCCCTACTCTAACCCAAACCCCCCTTAAATAAACCTAACACTACCCCCCTGAAGATCTCCCTACCTTGAGTCGTGTTCACCCAGCTGGGCACCGATGGACCAAAAGAGAACATCCGGAGCGGCAGAAGTCTTCATCCTATCCGGGCAGAAGAGGACATCCGGACCGGTAGACATCTTCATCCAAGCGGCATCTTATATCTTCATCCATCCGGAGCGGAGCAGATCCATCCTTCTTCCACGACGCCTACTTGCCGAATTAAGGTTCCTTTAAATGATGTCATCCAAGATGGCGTCTCTCGAATTCCGATTGGCGAGTAGGCGTCGTGGAAGAAGGATGGTTCCGCGTCGGCTGGAAGAAGATGGCTCCGCTCCGGATGGATGAAGATAGAAGATGCCGCTTGGATGAAGATGTCTACCGGTCCGGATGTCCTCTTCTGCCCGGATAGGATGAAGACTTCTGCCGCTCCGGATGTCCTCTTTTGGTCCATCGGTGCCCGGCTGGGTGAACAAGACTCAAGGTAGGGAGATCTTCAGGGGGGTAGTGTTTTTTTTTTACAGGCAAAATAGCTGATTTCTTTGGGGCATGCCCCGCAAAAAGCACTTTTAAGGGCTGGTAATAGAGCTGTTAACTTTTTTAATTTAGATTAGGGTAGGGAATTTTTTTATTTTGGGGGGCTTTGTTATTTTATTAGGGGGCTTAGAGTAGGTGTAATTAGCTTAAAATTCTTGTAATCTTTTTTTATTTTTTGTAATTTAGTGTTTGTTTTTGTAATTTAGTTTAGTTTATTTAATTGTAGGTAATTGTAGGTACTTGTAGTTAATTGATTTAATTTATTTATTGATAGTGTAGTGTTAGGTTTAATTGTAACTTAGGTTAGGATTTATTTTACAGGTAATTTTGTAATTATTTTAACTAGGTAGCTATTAAATAGTAAATAACTATTTAATAGCTATTGTACCTAGTTTAAATAAATACAAAGTTGCCTGTAAAATAAATATAAATCCGAAAATAGCTACAATATAATTATTCGTTATATTGTAGCTATATTAGGGTTTATTTTACAGGTAAGTATTTAGATTTAAATAGGAAGACTTTAGTTAATAATATTTCATTTATTTTGTTAGATTAAAATTATATTTAATTTAGGGGGGTGTTAGGGTTAGACTTAGCTTTAGGGGTTAATACATTTATTATAGTAGCGGCGAGGTCCGGTCGGCAGATTAGGGGTTAATACCTGAAGTTAGGTGGCGGCGATGTTAGGGAGGGCAGATTAGGGGTTAATACTATTTATTATAGGGTTTGCGAGGCGGGAGTGCGGCGGTTTAGGGGTTAATAACTTTATTAGAGTAGCGGTGAGGTCCGGTTGGCAGATTTGGGGTTAATAAGTGTAGGTAAGGTAGCGGCGATGTTGGGGGAGGCAGATTAGGGGTTAATAAATATAATATAGGGGTCAGCGATGTTAGGGGCAGCAGATTAGGGGTACATAGGGATAATGTAGGTGGCGGCGGTGTACGGAGCGGCAGATAAGGGGTTAATAATATAATGCAGGTGTCAGCGATAGCGGGGGCGGCAGATTAGGGGTTAATAAGTGTAAGGTTAGGGGTGTTTAGACTCAGGGTTCATGTTTGGGTGTTAGGTGCAGACTTAGAAAGTGTTTCCCCATAGGAAACAATGGGGCTGCATTGGGAGCTGAACGCTGCTTTTTTGCAGGTGTTAGGTTTTTTTTCATCCCAAACTGCCCCATTGTTTCCTATGGGGGAATCGTGCATGAGCACGTTTCAGCTGCTTACCGCTACCGTAAGCAACGCTGGTATTGAGGGTTGAAGTGGCGGTACATTAGGCTCAATGCACCCTTTTTGGAGCCTAGCGCAGCCCCTCAGACAACTCTAAATACCAGCGTTGTCTTAAGGGTGCGTTGGGAAAAAAAGCGGCGTTAGCTACGCGGGTCTTTACCGACAAAACTCTAAATCTAGGCGTAAGTTTTGCATCATTTATTAGTCTGTATCCTTTTTTTCAAGAAAGCATAAACTGCATTAGATTCAAGATTTGCTTTCTTTTTTGACTATCACAAGAGGGTTGTGTTTTTTAATAAATGTATATTGTTACTTTTTAATTTTAATAAAATGAAGTAATTTCACCTGTATCACCAACATTTTTATTAAGAGAAATATGTTGTTTTCTTTTTACTGCTGCCATAAATATGTGTGTGCATCTAACATTATTAAAGGGTCATTATTGTAAAAAGGTTACATGCGCTTATCTTTTAGAGGATGTCATTTTAAGCATATTGACCCAAGACTATTGTATGTTAAACACACAGTAGAAATACCGCTTGGGACTTGCAGTGCACTGCTGGTCTTGAGCAGAAAACGCAGCTGATCCAATCAGTAGCACTAGTCACACAACTCAGACTCGGTTCCCGCTCTGGACTAGCAGTGCTCTGTGGTATTTATAATGTGTATTTAACCACTTTGCAGGTAGATTAAAGAATGTACTTATTTTCACTATAACGGCCCTTTAAAACTGCATGTATTTTATTTTACATATAAGTTTAAAAGTAAAATAGTTACTAGCTTTTGCAATGGTGTTTCATTTGAATTTGCTGCACTCAGTTGATTTGACATGAGATTGGAATGTGGATTTTATTACTCATGCATTTCAAATGAATGTTATGTGTTTTATAACATTGTTTACAGGCACAAATATTCAGTTTATTAGTCATCATATGTTTTACACTTTTATACTAAACATTATTCTAAATATATTTTATTTAAATTACTTTAGGTCATCTGTACCTAGCAATGTAAGTTCTCCATCAAGCTAATTTGAACTGCGTGTTTTTGTTACATTATATATTAGCTAGACCATTAAGGCATGATGAAAATTCGCTTTACTAATGCACTAAATGACACATCTTGAAAATAAGTTATATTTACCATAATTTTATCACTATAAAAGGTAAATAATTACTAGTTTAGAACTTTAAAAGTAGTGAATAATGAAGCTTACTTTTCTCAGAGTGACAAAGAAAATAAACAAGAAATGGTTAATTTTACACAACTTTCCAATTTACTTCTATTATCACATTTGTTGAAAGAGCAGCAATGCACTACTGGGAGCTAGCTGAACACAAAGGTAAGCCAATGACAAGAGGTATATATGTGCAGCCATAAATCATCAGAAAGCTCCCAGTAGTGCTTTGCTGCTCCTAAGCCTATCTAGGTATTAATTTCAACAAAGGACAGCAAGAGAGCAAAGCAAAGTAAATTATAGTAGTAAATTGGAATGTTGTTAAAAATTGCATTCTCTATCTGAATCATAAAAGAAAAAAAATCTTCATAATATTCTGTGTTTTGGAAAAAATAGTCATGTATAACTTGGTCTCCAACCTTTATTCTTTTCTTCAACCTCCTGCTAGCCATCTGGATGTTTTTGAGCTCATCCTCATAATAAGACTTAAATAGAGGCTCCCCCAGTAAACCATTAAACTGTGCCTATTTGTGAAGACAACAATACACAAATTACTTTTATGTCTTTCTGCAAGTGAGCTATAATACACCACTGGAATGATCCAGACATGGAAACTGTACTCCAAAGATACACTTAATCAAATAATTTCCATTGATCAGACAGATGCTCTCTGCTTTGGACCAAGAGTATGCATGACTGGAATGAAGAACTGGGCACTGCACCTGTATCCTGTATCACCAAGAAAGAAAGATAACATTAAAAACACAACATGTAAGAGTACACATACGGTATATTAGTATAACAAACAGAATAAAATAGATAATACATAATGAGTTAATTGAATGTAAACATGCAAATTGTCAAAACGTAGTACTACTGCAAATATAAATATTTTAAAAAACATTTTAATTATATTAATATTGTCATCAGAGTGAAAACTTTAAAAAAAAAAAAAAAAGACTAGGCAAAAGGATGCACAATGATAACTCTATTCGGTAAAATTATTACCAAATCAATTTCTTTATGAATGTGATCATTTGTAAATAAAAAGTTATAAGAAGTTATATATAATATATGAATATTTTAGAGAGTGACTCATATTTCAGAGTTTCAGATGTTAGAATGTACCTATAATTCACAGAGATAAATCTTTGTTTTTCAAGAAATGGTTTAACATTCTTAACAAATGTTCACTTGACTTAATCCTGTTAGTGATTGAGAAAGTTATATCTCCATTGGAGAAAGTAATTACTGAGATAATGCTATTTGAACAACAATTTAAACATATTTTAGAACTTGACGCAAGAGAGATGGTAGGATAAAATGAAACATCAAATAAAAAATATGAATTTGACATGCTTAAGTTTCAGAAATGAGTGATGTTGAAAAAAAAACACTATAATTATGTGACAGTATACCACTATACTTGCTAGCCAACAGTAAAGGAGACCTAATAGAAAAAGACCTAAGACACTGTTGCATTTTGATATTCTAGTGGAGGTGATTCCTCAGATCCCCATACTGAACTTCCTAGAAGA
The DNA here is from genome assembly GCF_027579735.1 of Bombina bombina. NCBI lineage: Eukaryota > Metazoa > Chordata > Amphibia > Anura > Bombinatoridae > Bombina > Bombina bombina. The sequence goes on from NC_069500.1 coordinate 184,315,015, forward strand.
CCACAATACACTTCTAGTGACCAACATTGAAAAAGTAGACAGAGCACAAAACTTTTCTCTTTTTTTTACCACAAGGAGAGGGGGACATGGTAGAAGCCACACCTCAGGAGGTTGCAATGCAAACCAAAGGCCATCAGGGAGGATACAATAGATGCAAGAAAACTCTACTAAATATGGGGCTGTCATCTGTCCCAACAAACACAATTTCAGACCTTAAGATGATAAGAAGAAAGGCTATATAGACACACACACACATATATAAATATATAAATATATATATATAAGAAGTCCTGACTGACTGATTCAATAATTCCCAGCTCAAACCGTTTAACCTAGGAACGTGAAATTTGGAAGTTATGTTGGAAGTGGGTAGGCACCCACTAAGGAAGGATTTTTGGAAATTACAACCCTCAGGGGGCGAAAAAGGTGGGGGGTCAAAAGGGGGGGCTGATTTATGAGGATACCTATATCTCAAAAACAAAAGATGTTATAGATGTAAAAATTGGTATTTACATTCTCCCTTAAAAATAAAGAAACACGTGTTTTACCATTTCCCGAAAATCAACTTAAGGGGGGTCAAAAGGGGGGGGGTGATTTATGAGTATGCCTTTATCTCAAAAACCGAAAATGTTACAGACGTGAAAATTGGTATTTACATTCTCCCTTAAAAATAAAGAAACATGTGTTTTACCATTTCCCCAAAATCCACTTAAGGCGAGTCAAAATGGGGGATGATGTATGAGGCTACCTATATCTCAAAATTCAGAGATGTTATAGACGTGAAACATTCACACACACACAACTCACACACAGACACACATTCAAAAGCACTTACACACAAACACCCACACTCACATGCAAACACTCACACACATAGTCACACAAGCACACACACATAATCACACACACAAACACTCACACATTCACACACTCTCACTCTATTATATAGCTTTTGTTTTTACATTAAAGATTGAACTTTTGGCCTATAATACTGCAAAATCATAGTATTCAATTGTTTTAAAGTGTGTCCATTTTTAAATAAGTTTAAAAAAAAACAACTTATTAGCTGAGAACTCATCTCCAACTCCAAGCTCTGACGCAGCACTCTGAAAACTAGCATTACAGATATCTCCCACCTCCTCCGCCCACGCTAAAGTGAGCAGCATTTAGTGCACCACAAAAAAGGCCCCAGTGCAGGTCCTGGGCGCCGAGCGCTCTAAGCCTACTGTAAGAGCGGCCTGGGCATTTGGCAAGAAGAGGATTGGGTTAGCGTGCATAGTATTGTTTTCCCTAATTTAAAGAAAACTAATGACCACTGATGGATATCGTCAGTATTTATTTATTTTTTTACATTTTGCTGGTGCATTCATTAAGATATTTGTTTTCGAAAACGAATATTCGTTTTTCATTACAAATGCACATCCCTAGATGTTATTAAAGGGGCAGTATTCTGAAAAATAAAATGTTTATTAGTTATCTCTTCTTCACCCCTTCATTCTGCTGGATGTGTTTACCTTGCCTGTCTGTTGCCTGGCCTTAAAGCTACTTGTAAACAATTTCATACACTGAAGTCCAGCAGGTAAAATAGATAATTGGGAACAAATTATAGGGGAGATTTTTTGGGGGGTAAACTGTCCCTCTAATGTTAGAAGTTTTTTTGGATAGGAATATATTATTGCAGGCATACAAAATAGCAGAAGCCTTGTGTGTCTGCCTGTATAAATCTGAAGGTCATGGAGTCAATATACTGTTTCTAACCTGTAAGAACCTATAAGCTAGCCCTATACTAGCAGGGGAATCAGGAATATAACTTTTCATCTTCCAATTTAAATTCCTACAGAAATGAATAATATTCTTAGCTACTCACAAAATAATAACTTCCATAAATTATTAACCATAATATAGGAAAACAAGATCCCTACAGACTTCACTCTCAAAACATTGATTAATTAATATTTACTTGACAAAAAAATATTTTCCCTTTTGCTAATGACAACATAGGCGTGACTAATTATAACCTAAAAATTAAGCTATCACATTTAAATATTTACAAATACTAACTGAAGTTGTCCCTACAGTTTTAATACTGTACTACTACACCATCTGCTGGAAAATTATGAGTTTGCACTTAATACATATTTTAATCTATTGCATAAAATGGTCATAGGTGTGTTTTATACTAGAATTTCCTTAAACCATATTATTGAAATTTTAAAGAAAAAAACTACTTTAAAATGATTTCTGGACTTAAACACTGACTGCATGGATATTTAGTTGGCTATAATAAGAAGAAAATAATTATACTATGTAATGATTTAAACAGCAAAATGAATGCATTAATGAATTAATAAGAATCCAGCTTTGAAGGATGGGCATAGTTTTAGCAATAATTGATGTACGCTTCATTTTTTAGACAAAAAAAAACATTTGAAATCCTTACTGGCACAGAGGTGGAAGACATCTGAGGTCCCAAGCGAAGCCCAATGGTTGCATAAATGCAACGAGATTATAAAAAAAGAATACTTCATTCTAAAACACAGATGTCAACCTCTCTATGCACAGATACAGGCACTATGGGAGACATTTATTGCAAATAAATTTACATAATATATACAGTATCTCACAAAAGTGAGTACACCCCTCACATTTTTGTAAATATTTCATTATATCTTTTCATGTGACAACACTAAATAAATGACACTTTGCTACAATGTAAAGTAGTGAGTGTACAGCCTGAATAACAGTGTAGATTTGCTGTTCCCTCAAAATAATTCAACACACAGCTATTAATGTCTAAACTGTTGGCAACAAAAGTGAGTACACCCCTAAGTGGAAATATCCAAATTGGGCCCAAAGTGTCAATATTTTGTGTGGCCACCATTATTTTCCAGCACTGCCTACACCCTCTTGGGCATGGAGTTCACCAGAGCTTCACAGGTTGCCAATGGAGTCCTCTGCCACTCCTCCATGGCATCACAGAGCTGGTGGATGTTAGAGACCTTGCACTCCCCCACCTTCCGTTTAAGGATGTCCCACATATGCTCAATAGGGTTTAGGTCTGGATACATGCTTGGCCAGTCCATTACCTTTACCCTCAGCTTCTTTAGCAAGGCAGTGGTTGTCTTGGAGGTGTGTTTGGGGTCATTATATACTGCCCTGCAGCGCAGTCTCCAAAGGGAGTGGATCATGGTCGGCTTCAGTATCTCACAGTACATGTTGGCATTAATGGTTCCCTCAATGAACTGTAGCTCCCTAGTGCCGGCAGCACTCATGCAGGCCTAGACCATGACACTCTCACCACCATGCTTGACTGTAGGCAAGACACACTTGTCTTTGTACTCCTCACCTGGTTGCTGCCACACGCTTGACACCATCTGAACCAAATAAGTTTAACTTGGTCTCATCGGACCACAGGACATGGTTCCAGTAATCCATGTCCTTAGTCTGCTTGTCTTCAGCAAACTGTTTGCAGACTTTCTTGTGCATCATCTTTAGAAGAGGCTTCCTTCTGGGACAACAGCCATGCAGACCAATTTTATGCAGTGTGCGGCGTATGGTCTGAGCACTGACAGGCTGACCCCCCACCCCTTCAACATCTGCAGCAGTGCTGGCAGCACTCATATGTCTTTTTCCCAAAGACAACCTCTGGATATGGGAAAAAGGAGAGTGTGTGTAACACAAGTATCCTATATTAGTCCACAAAGTAAGTTTATGGGGGATGCTGAGTGCCAAAAGTAACAAGGGAATAAAAATGGAAAAGAAGCACCAATAGCATCACTCGCTTATAGAGGGTATGGGGAGGTAGGGACCCTATCATTAAAATATAACTATTAATAACGATCAAAAAAATATAAAAGATAGATAACACAAACACCATATAATGTTAAAAACGGCACAGATGGATACCTTCAAACAACAAGCCCAAGGAGTGATGATATCACTGGTAGTTAAATACTGGGATGAATATAGGGCCCCCAAATATTATCTATGCGCATATATAAGTCTATTAAGTGGACACTGTCCAAACATGTGAAAGGGGTAAATACCCCAATAGGGGGTGCCTATATATAGACCATGAGTTACTGACCTAATCCAAATGTGGAAATTTTTTTACACAAACGGATATGTAAAACTGTATGTACAATTCAACCACTAAAATAGGGGGGACACAGTCCTAATTACATATAAAGCAAACAGGCCAGAGAGATATACACAGATACAAACCCAGTATAGTTAGCCTAATCCGTTTGTGGCACAAATTTCACACACACGGAAAATATTATTATTGTTATTATTATTCTTTATTTATAAAGCACCAGCAGATTCTGCAGCGCTGCCCATGGGTACAAGGATAAAAGTACAATGGAGAAACAATACAATAAGAGACAAAATTTTACAGACTAATACAGGGGGAATTGAGAGCCCTATTCCTGTGGGAACTTACAATCTATATGGGTAGGAGGATGGGAAACAGGAGGTGGGGACTGCAAAGGTGAGAATATTAGTGAGGAGATAGATGAGGGCAACTGTTAGGTAAGTGAAGTTAATTTGTTAATGAGTCGGGTGATAAGCTTCCCTGAACAAAAAGGTTTAAGGATAGCTCGAGGAAGTACTTTCCAGAGGGTTGGTGCAGCACGAGAGAAGTCCAGTAGTCGAACATGAGAGGACGTGATGGTAGAGGACACAAGAAGCAGGTCATTGTTGGATCTTAGGGGGCGGGCTGGAATATATTTGTTGATGAGTGAGGACAGGTAGGGTGGGGCAGCATTGGTGAGGGCTTTGTAGGTCAGGGTGAGAATTTTGAATTTAATTCTGCTGTGAATGGGGAGCCAGTGAAGGGACTCATAGAGAGGTGCAGCAGAAACAGAGTGTCGAGAGAAGTGGATTAGCCTTGCAGATGCATTTAGTATGGTGTCAGGGTTTTTTCCCTATTTTGTTTGCCATGTGCTGCTGGCAGCCATTTTACTCACCTCACTTGCTGACTCTGGTGCATACTGTGTGATGCTGCTCATTTCCTGCACTTCCTTTTATGGCCAGACTGGTGTACATCATCCATGTGAGACAGGATGCAGTCTCAGAATTGTGATGTCATCACATATTATTTAAAGGGCCACTGTTCAGTAGGCTTTGCCCTTGCGTTATCTCAAACCTGTTTGTGATAGATCCTGTGTTTACCTGGCTGTCTGACGTCCCTTCTGGTTCCTGATCCCTGGCTTGTTCCTGACTCTGTAGTTCTCCTTGTTCCTGATTCCGGCTCGTATGACTACTCGCTTTGGCTCCTGACTCGGCTCGTCTGACTATTCGCTTTGGCTCCTGACTCGGCTTGTCTGACTACCAGCTCTGGTTTTGATTCCTGGCTTGTTATTTGACTTGTGGACTTTTTATTATTTTTTGCTATTAATAAAGGTGCGATTATTTTTGCACTTCTCGTCTCAGTCTGATTCCTGGCACCCTGACATTACGCAAGGGCCATGAATCCTGATGGTGCTAATAATCCAACTTTACCTGCCATCATTTCCAGGATGGATGAACAGGATCACCGCTTGGATCAATTTGCACTAGCCCTGCAAACCCTGCTGACTCACACTGCACATTTGGACCAAAGTGTCCCGCAAGTTATGGCTGCTCCTGTTTCCGCTGCTGCACCTAGTCCTACCAGGAGCATGTTCGGTTCTGCACCTCTACCTCAGCGATATGGAGGCAATCCTAATCAGTGCAGAGGGTTTTTGAAACAGGTGGGCATTTACTTTGAGACGTTACCTCAGGCGTTTCCCTCTGACAGAGCTAAGGTGGGATTTTTCATCTCGTTCCCCCCCATGTCTCCCTCTCCTCCCATGCCTCCTGGTCCTGAAACACCAGGTACTGCTAAGCCGATGCAGTTGGGATTCACATGTCTCTCTGCGGCGGAGAGGGCCTTTAGGAGGAGGGAGGGGCTCTGCCTCTATTGTAGGTTACAGGGCCACCTTTTGAAGTCTTGTCCTAAACGGCCGGGAAACGCTCACACCTAAGGTCCTGTCGGGGGCAGACCTTGGGTGGTTTATCCTCGTCCCCGGAACTGCTAAAGGAGAAACCTTTGGTCATGGTTGTCCTTTGCTAGGTGGACTCTTCCATAGTCACCCAGGCTCTTGTTGACTCCGGTGCTGCGGGCTATTTCATTGACAGTGCTTTTGTATCAAAGCACTCCATTCCTGTTTTGCCTCGGTCCATTCTGCTTGATATTGAGGCCATTGATGGCAGGCCCCTTCAGCCCGCACTCGTTACTCATGAAACTGCTCCGTTATCCATGGCTGTTGGGGCTCTCCATTTTGAAACCCTCCAGTTCCAGGTGATAAACTTTCCCGTTTTCCAATTGTTCTGAGTAATCCCTGGCTCCAAAAGCACAATCCCAGTCGTGGTCTCCGCAATGTATTTCCACTTGTCTTCAGAAACCAGTTAAAGTCTTGTGCACTTCTTCGGTATCTCAATTGCCAGAGGAGATCCGAGAGTTCCTAGACGTTTTTGACCCGGTCTTACGATTGTTCCATAGACCTGCAACCCGGAGCCAATCCTCCTCAGGGCCAGGTTTACCCTCTGTCTGTTGCCGAGAATTGTGCTATGGAAGAGTATGTTGCCGATGCTCTGTCACGGGGGATCATCCGCAAATCCTGCTCTCCTGTAGGGGCTGGCTTCTTCTTTGTGAAGAAAAAGGGTGGCGAGTTAAGACCATACATCGATTATAGGGGTCTTAATCTTCTTACCATTAAGAGTGCTTACCCTATTCCGCTCATTACAGAACTCTTTGACCGCCTCAAGGGAGCTACAGTCTTTACTAAACTTTATTTGAGAGGAGCGTACAATCAAGGAGGGCCACAAATGGAAAACAGCATTTAACACCAGGAGCGGGCATTATGAGTATCTTGTAATGCCCTTTGGCCTATGTAATGCTCCTGCTGTTTTCCAGGAATTTATTAATGATGTCCTACGAGATATGTTGCAACAGTGTGTTGTGGTGTACTTAGACAACATCCTCATACACTCACCCACACTTGAGGCGCATCGTTCTGATGTTACACGGGTTCTTCAGAGACTACGTGAGAACGGCCTGTTTTGTAAACTAGAGAAATGTGAGTTCCATCAGACTCAAGTAACCTTCCTAGGTTATGTTATCTCTGTTGCAGGGTTCTCCATGGATCCTGACAAGTTATCTGCAGTTCTGCAGTGGCCTCGCCCAGTTGGTCTTCGGTCTATTCAACGTTTTTTGGGATTCGCCAATTACTATAGAAAGTTTATTAAAAACTTTTCTTCCTTGGTCAAACCTATCACAGACATGACCCATAAAGAGAATGATCCACTCCATTGGTCACCTACTGCCATGAAGGCCTTTGATAGTCTTAAGACTTGTCAGGGTTTTTTCCCTGTTGTGTTTGCCATGTGCTGCTGGCAGCCATTTTACTCACCTCTCTTCCTGACTATGCTGCATTGTGGGGGATGCTGCTCATTTCCTGCACTTCCTTTTATGACAAGACTGGTGTGCATCATCCATGTGAGACAGGATGCAGTCTCAGAATTGTGATGTCATCACTTATTATTTAAAGGGCCTCTGTTCAGTATGCTTTGCCTTTGCGTTGTCTATGACCTGTTTGTGAGAGTTCCTGTGTATTACCTAGCTGGAACATCAAATACCTTTCGAAAGGAGGCCACAAATTCAGGGTAATTTGAAATCACAGGTTTATTAGTATCCCACAAGGGATTAGCCCAGGCAAGAGCTGTGTCAGAGAGTAACGAGATGAGAAATCCCACCTTAGCTCTGTCAGAGGGAAACGCCTGAGGTAACATCTCAAAGTAAATGCCCACCTGGTTCAAAAACCCTCTGCACTGAATAGGATCACCTCCGTATTGCTGAGGTAGAGGTGCAGAACCGGACATGCTCCTGGTAGGCATAGGTGCAGCAGCGGAAACTGGAGCAGCCATAACTTGCGGGACACTTTGGTCCAAATGTGCAGTGCGAGTCAGCAGGGTTTGCAGGGCTAGTGCAAATTGATCCAAGCGGTGATCCTGTTCATCCATCCTGAAAATTATGGCAGGTAAAGGTGGATTATTAGCACCATCAGGATTCATGGCCTTTGCGTAATGTCAGGGTGCCAGGAATCAGACTGAGACGAGAAGTCAAATAACAAGCCAGGAGTCAAAACTAGAGCTGGTAGTCAGATGAGCCGAGTCACGAGCCAAAGTGAATAGTCAGACGAGCCGGAATCAGGAACAAGGAAAACAGCAGAGTCAGGAACAAGCCAGGGATCAGGAACCAGGAAGGACGTCAGGCAGCCAGGTAATACACAGGAACTCTCACAAACAGGTCTGAGACAATGCAAAGGCAAAGCATACTGAACAGAGGCCCTTTAAATAATAAGTGATGACATCACAATTCTGAGACTGCATCCTGTCTCACATGGATGATGCACACCAGTCTGGCCATAATAGGAAGTGCAGGAAATGAGCAGCATCCCCCACAATGCACCATAGTCAGGAAGAGAGGTGAGTAAAATGGCTGCCAACAGCACATGGCAAACAAACAGGGAGAAAACCCTGACAGTACCCTCCCCTCAATGACCCCTCCCCCGTGGGAGGACAAAAGGCTTATTGGGGAAACGGGCATGGAAGGCACGGAGGAGGGTGGGCGCATGAACATCAGAGGAGGGAACCCAAGAACGCTCCTCCAGACCGTAGCCCCTCAGTGAACCAAATACTGTACACGGCCCCTGGACATACGAGAGTCAATAATGCTGCTGACCTCATACTCCTCATGTTTGTCAACAAAGATAGGACAGGGACGAGGCAACACAGTGGTAAACCGATTACAAACCAATGGTTTCAAGAGGGAGACATGAAAAACATTGGAGATGCGCATAGCAGGAGGAAGTTCAAGATTGTAGGCCACAGGATTAACCAGTCGGAGTATTCGAAAAGGACCAGCATAACAGGGAGCCAATTTATTAAAAGGCACACGAAGGTTCAAGTTGCGGGAGGACAGCCAAACTCTCTCACCAACCTGGTAGGAAGGTGCGGGCAGACGCCTACGATCAGCCTGGAACTTTTGGCGCTGCATAGAACGATGAAGGCAATCCTGAATCTGCACCCACGTGGAACGGAGTTGCCGGAGATGCTCCTCCAAAGCCGGAATACCCTGAGACATGAATGAATTGGGCAACAAGGATAGTTGAAACCCATAATTCGCCATGAACGGGGATAACTTGGAGGAAGCATTAATAGCACTATTACGAGCAAACTCTGCCCAAGGTAACAGTTCAGACCAATTATTGTGGTGATCTGAGACATAGCAATGGAGGAACTGTTCCAGAGCTTGATTAGAACGTTCCGCAGTACAATTGGATTGAGGGTGATATGCCGAGTAGAAGGAAATCTGGATCCCCATTTGAGCACAAAAGGAACGCCAAAATCTGGAGACAAACTGGCTACCCCGGTCCAACACTATCTCCTTGGGTAACCCATGTAAACGGAAGACCTCCCGGGCAAAAATTGAAGCAAGCTCCTGAGTGGTAGGGAGCTTCATCAAGGGAATGCAAAGTGACATTTTAGAAAAACGGTCAACCACCATAAGGATAACAGTATTGCCATTGGAAACAGGGAGCTCGACAATGAAGTCCATGGAAAGATGTGTCCAAGGATGCTCACCATTAGCAATAGGTTGAAGAAGAATCACAGGAAGACGTTGAGGAGTCTTATTCTGTGCACAAACTGAGCAGGAGGCAACATATGCAGCAACATCAGAACGAAGACCTGGCCACCAGAATTGTCGAGTGACAGACCAAATCATTTGGTTCTTGCCTGGGTGACCTGTGGCTTTAGGATAGTGGTAAGTGTGCAAAAGTTTAGTTTGAAGATTCTCAGGAACAAAACACTTACCACTAGGTTTCTCAGGAGGTGCATTGGTTTGTGCAGCCAGGATCTCCTCCCCCAAGGGAGAAGTCAAATTAGTATGTATGGTAGCCAAAATATGGTCAGGAGGTATAACAGGAGTAGGTACAGACTCCTCCTTGGACAGAGGCGAAAATTGTCAAGAGAGGGCATCAGCCCTAACATTCTTACTACCAGGCAGGTAGGAGACCACATAATTAAACCGAGACAAAAATAGCGCCCATCTGGCCTGTCTGGGCGACAAACGTTTTGCTTCAGATAGATAAGTTAAATTCTTGTGGTCAGTAAGAATGAGCACTGGCACGCTAGTACCCACGAGAAGATGCCTCCATTACTTAAGTGCCAAAATTATGGCCAGTAATTCCCTGTCGCCAATTTCATAATTGCACTCCGCTGGAGACAATTTCTTAGAGAAGAAACCTCATGGATGCAAGGAACCATCAGGCGTAGGACGTTGAGACAAGAGGGCACCTACTCCAGTCTCAGATGTATCGACCTCAAGAACGAAAGACAGGACAGGGTTAGGATGAGCCAGAACTGGAGCGGCAGCAAAGGCATTCTTAAGACTATCAAAGGCCTTAATAGCAGTAGGTGACCAATGGAGTGGATCATTCTCTTTACGGGTCATGTCTGTGATAGGTTTGACCAAGGAAGAAAAGTTTTTAATAAACTTTCTATAGTAATTGGCGAACCCCAAAAAACATTGAATAGACTGAAGACCAACTGGGTGAGGCCACTGAAGAACTGCAGATTGTCAGGATCCATTAAGAACCCTGCAACGGAGCTAACATAACCTAGGAAGGTTACTTGAGTCTGATGGAACTCACATTTCTCGAGTTTACAAAACAGGCCGTTCTCGCGAAGAACCTGTGTAACATCAGAACGATGAACCTCAAGTGTGGGTGAGTGTATGAGGATGTCATCTAAATACACCACAACACACTGTTGCAACATATCTCGTAGGACATCATTAATAAATTCCTGGAAAACAGCAGGAGCATTACATAGGCCAAAGGGCATTACAAGATACTCATAATGCCCGCTCCTGGTGTTAAATACTGTTTTCCATTCGTGGCCCTCCTTAATCCTAACGAGATTGTACGCTCCTCTCAAATCAAGTTTAGTAAATACCGTAGCTCCCTTGAGGCGGTCAAAGAGTTCCGTAATAAGCGGAATAGGGTAAGCATTCTTAATGGTAAGACGATTAAGACCCCTATAATCGATACATGGTCTTAACTTACCACCCTTTTTCTTCACAAAGAAGAAGCAAGCCCCTGCAGGAGAGCAAGATTTGCGGATGATCTCCCATGACAGAGCATCGGCAACATACTCCTCCATAGCACAATTCTCTGCAATAGACAGAGAGTACACCTGGCCCTGAGGAGGAATGGCTCCAGGTTGCAGGTCTATGGCACAAACGTAAGACCGGTGAGGAGGCAACGTACCAGCACAAACCTTGTCAAACACGTCTAGGAACTCTCGGTACTCCTCTGGCAATTGATATACCGAAGAAGTGCACAAGACTTTAACTGGTTTCCGAAGACAAGTGGAAATACATTGCGGGGACCACGACAAAATTTTGGACCTGCGCCAGTCGAGACTGGGATTGTGCTTTTGGAGCCAGGGATAACCCAGAACAACCGGAAAATGCAGAGAATTTATCACCTGGAACTGGAGGGTTTCAAAATGGAGAGGCCCAACAGCCAAGGACAACGGAGCAGTTTTGTAAGTAACGAGTGTGGGCTGAAGGGGCCTGCCATCGATGGCCTCAATAGCAAGCAGAATGGACCGAGGCAAAACAGGAATGGAGTGCTTTGATACAAAAGCACTGTCAATGAAATAGCCCGCAGCACCGGAGTCAACAAGAGCCTGAGTCCACCCAGGAAAGGACAACCATGACCAAAGGTTTCTCCTTAAGCGGTTCCGGGGATGAGGATAAAGCACCCAAGGTCTGCCCCCGACAGGACCTTAGGTGTGAGTATTTCCCGGCCGTGTAGGACAAGACTTCAATAGGTGGCCCTGTAACCCACAATAGAGGCAGAGCCCCTCCCTCCTCCTAAAGGCCCTCTCCACCGCAGAGAAACGCGTGAATTCCAGCTGCATTAGCTCAGCAGTACCTGGTGACTCGGGACCAGGAGGCATGGGAGGAGAGGGAGGCATGGGTGGGAACGAACATGTAGGGGACAACGGAACAGGAGGCTTCCGCAAGCGCTCCTTGAAAGAGGGCCTCTCTCTGAGTCTGATGTCAATTAGGATCAAAAAAGACACCAATGCCTCGAGATCCTCTGGTAAATCTCTGGCAGCAACTTCGTCTTTAATCGCATCAGAGAGCCCATGAAAGAAGGCGGCAACAAAAGCTTCCTTGTTCCAACCTACCTCTGCGGCAAGCGTACGGAACTCAATAGCATACTGAGCAACAGATCTTGTACCTTGCTGAATGGACGTGAGTCGTTTAGCAGCAGAGGAGGAGCGAGCCAGAACATCAAATACCCTTCGAAAGAAGGCCACAAATTCAGGGTAATTTTAAATCACAGGTTTATTAGTCTCCCACAAGGGACTTGCCCAGGCAAGAGCTGTGTCAGAGAGTAACGAGATGAGAAATCCCACCTTTGCTCTGTCAGAGGGAAACTCCTGAGGTAACATCTCAAAGTAAATGCCCACCTGGTTCAAAAACCCTCTGCACTGAATAGGATCACCTCCATATCACTGAGGTAGAGGTGCAGAACCAGACATGCTCCTGGTAAGACTAGGTGCAGCAGTGGAAACAGGAGCAGCCATAACTTGCGGGACACTTTGGTCCAAATGTGCAGTGCGAGTCAGAAGGGTTTGAAGGGCTAGTGCAAATTGATCCAAGCGGTGATCCTGTTCATCCATCCTGGAAATGATGGCAGGTAAAGGTGGATTATTAGCACCATCAGGATTCATGGCCTTTGCGTAATGTCAGGGTGCCAGGAATCAGACTGAGACGAGAAGTGCAAAAATAATCACACCTTTATTAATAGCAAAAAATAATAAGTCTGCAAGTCAAATAACAAGCCAGGAATCAAAACCAGCGCTGGTAGTCAGACGAGCTGAGTCAGGAGCCAAAGTGAATAGTCAGACGAGCTGGAATCAGGAACAAGGAAACAGCAGAGTCAGGAACAAGCCAGGGATCAGGAACCAGGAAGGATGTCAGGCAGTCAGGTAATACACAGGAACTCTCACAAACAGGTCTGAGACAATGCAAAGGCAAAACATACTGAACAGAGGCCCTTTAAATAATAAGTGATGACATCACAATTCTGAGACTGCATCCTGTCTCACATGGATGATGCACCCCAGTCTGGCCATAAAAGGAAGTGCAGGAAATGAGCAGCATCCCCCACAATGCACCATAGTCAGGAAGAGAAGTGAGTAAAATGGCTGCCAGCAGCACATGGTAAATAGTGATGTCGCGAATAGTTCGCCGGCGAATAGTTCCTGGCGAGCATAGCATGTTTGCATTCACCGTGGCGGGCGAACATATGCAGTGTTTGATCCGCCCCCTATTCATCATCATTGACTAATACTTTGACCCTGTACCTCACAGTCAGCAGGCACATTCCAGCCAATCAGCAGCAGACCCTCCCTCCCAGACCCTCCTACCTCCTGGACAGCATCCATTTTAGCTTCATTCGGAAGCTGCATTCTTAGGGAGAGGAGGGACAGTGTAGCTGCTGCTGATTAATAGGGAAATTTATAGCTAGGCTAGTGTATTCAGTGTCCACTACAGTCCTGAAGGACTCATCTGATCTCTGCTGTAAGGACAGCACCCCAAAAAGCCCTTTTTAGGGCTGTTTTTTTTTTCCTGTGTAATCTAATTGCAGTTGCCTGCCTGCCAGTGTGTGTGCCAGGCTCACAGTGTATACTGGGGCCACTTGCCCAGTGCCACCACTCATATCTGGTGTAACAGTAATGTAAATTTAAAAAAAAAAAAAATTTGACTGTGAAACATCAGTCTGCTTGTGTAATCTAATTGCAGTTGCCTGCCTGCCAGCGTGTGTGTCAGGCTCACAACGTATACTGTGCCCACTTGCCCAGTGCCACCACTCATATCTGGTGTAACTGTAGTGTAAATTTAAAAAAAAAAATTTTTTGACTGTGAAACATCAGTCTGCTTGTGTAATCTAATTACAGTTGCCTGCCTGCCAGTGTGTGTGTCAGGTTCACAGCGTATACTGTGCCCACTTGCCCAGTGCCACCACTCATATCTGGTGTAACAGTAGTGTAAATTTAAAAAAAAAAAACTTTTTTGACTGTGAAACATCAGTCTGCTTGTGTAATCTAATTGCAGTCACCTGCCTGCCAGTGTGTGTGTCAGGCTCACAGCGTATACTGTGCCCACTTGCCCAGTGCCACCACTCATATCTTGTTTAATAGTAGTGTACATTTAATAAAAAAAAAAACTTTTTTGACTGTGAAACATCAGTCTGCTTTTTTGTGTCAGGCTCACAGCGTATACTGTGCCCACTTGCCCAGTACCACCACTCATATCTTGTTTAATAGTAGTGTGTAAGTGTACATTTAAAAAAAAAACCTTTTTTGACTGTGAAACATCAGTCTGTTTTTTTGTGTCAGGCTCACAGCGTATACTGTGCCCACTTACCCAGTGCCACCACTCATATCTTGTTTAATAGTAGTGTAAGTGTACATTTAAAAAAAAAAAACTTTTTGGACTGTGAAACATCAGTCTGCTTTTTTGTGTCAGGCTCACAGCGTATACTGTGCCCACTTGCCCAGTGCCACCACTCATATCTTGTTTAATAGTAGTGTAAGTGTACATTTAAAAAAAAAAAAACTTTTTTGACTGTAAAACATCAGTCTGCTTTTTTGTGTCAGGCTCACAGCGTATACTGTGCCCACTTGCCCAGTACCACCACTCATATCTTGTTTAATAGTAGTGTGTAAGTGTACATTTAAAAAAAAAACTTTTTGGACTGTGAAACATCAGTCTGTTTTTTTGTGTCAGGCTCACAGCGTATACTGTGCCCACTTACCCAGTGCCACCACTCATATCTTGTTTAATAGTAGTGTAAGTGTACATTTTAAAAAAAAAACTTTTTGGACTGTGAAACATCAGTCTGCTTTTTTGTGTCAGGCTCACAGCGTATACTGTGCCCACTTGCCCAGTGCCACCACTCATATCTTGTTTAATAGTAGTGTAAGTGTACATTTAAAAAAAAAAAAAACTTTTTTGACTGTAAAACATCAGTCTGCTTTTTTGTGTCAGGCTCACAGCGTATACTGTGCCCACTTGCCCAGTGCCACCACTCATATCTTGTTTAATAGTAGAGTAAGTGTACATTTAAAAAAAAAAAAACTTTTTTGACTGTGAAACATCAGTCTGCTTGTGTAATCTAATTGCAGTCACCTGCCTGCCAGTGTGTGTGTCAGGCTCACAGCGTATACTGTGCCCACTTGCCCAGTGCCACCACTCATATCTTGTTTAATAGTAGTGTACATTTAATAAAAAAAAAAACTTTTTTGACTGTGAAACATCAGTCTGCTTTTTTGTGTCAGGCTCACAGCGTATACTGTGCCCACTTGCCCAGTACCACCACTCATATCTTGTTTAATAGTAGTGTGTAAGTGTACATTTAAAAAAAAAAACTTTTTGGACTGTGAAACATCAGTCTGTTTTTTTGTGTCAGGCTCACAGCGTATACTGTGCCCACTTACCCAGTGCCACCACTCATATCTTGTTTAATAGTAGTGTAAGTGTACATTTTTAAAAAAAAAACTTTTTGGACTGTGAAACATCAGTCTGCTTTTTTGTGTCAGGCTCACAGCGTATACTGTGCCCACTTGCCCAGTGCCACCACTCATATCTTGTTTAATAGTAGTGTAAGTGTACATTTAAAAAAAAAAAAACTTTTTTGACTGTAAAACATCAGTCTGCTTTTTTGTGTCAGGCTCACAGCGTATACTGTGCCCACTTGCCCAGTGCCACCACTCATATCTTGTTTAATAGTAGTGTAAGTGTACATTTAAAAAAAAAAAAACTTTTTTGACTGTGAAACATCAGTCTGCTTGTGTAATCTAATTGCAGTCACCTGCCTGCCAGTGTGTGTGTCAGGCTCACAGCGTATACTGTGCCCACTTGCCCAGTGCCACCACTCATATCTTGTTTAATAGTAGTGTACATTTAATAAAAAAAAAACTTTTTTGACTGTGAAACATCAGTCTGCTTTTTTGTGTCAGGCTCACAGCGTATACTGTGCCCACTTGCCCAGTACCACCACTCATATCTTGTTTAATAGTAGTGTGTAAGTGTACATTTAAAAAAAAAACCTTTTTGGACTGTGAAACATCAGTCTGTTTTTTTGTGTCAGGCTCACAGCGTATACTGTGCCCACTTACCCAGTGCCACCACTCATATCTTGTTTAATAGTAGTGTAAGTGTACATTTTAAAAAAAAAAAACTTTTTGGACTGTGAAACATCAGTCTGCTTTTTTGTGTCAGGCTCACAGCGTATACTGTGCCCACTTGCCCAGTGCCACCACTCATATCTTGTTTAATAGTAGTGTAAGTGTACATTTAAAAAAAAAAAAAACTTTTTTCACTGTGAAACATCAGTCTGCTTGTGTAATCTAATTGCAGTCACCTGCCTGCCAGTGTGTGTGTCAGGCTCACAGCGTATACTGTGCCCACTTGCCCAGTGCCACCACTCATATCTTGTTTAATAGTAGTGTACATTTAATAAAAAAAAACTTTTTTGACTGTGAAACATCAGTCTGCTTTTTTGTGTCAGGCTCACAGCGTATACTGTGCCCACTTGCCCAGTACCACCACTCATATCTTGTTTAATAGTAGTGTGTAAGTGTACATTTAAAAAAAAAAACTTTTTGGACTGTGAAACATCAGTCTGTTTTTTTGTGTCAGGCTCACAGCGTATACTGTGCCCACTTACCCAGTGCCACCACTCATATCTTGTTTAATAGTAGTGTAAGTGTACATTTTAAAAAAAAAAACTTTTTGGACTGTGAAACATCAGTCTGCTTTTTTGTGTCAGGCTCACAGCGTATACTGTGCCCACTTGCCCAGTGCCACCACTCATATCTTGTTTAATAGTAGTGTAAGTGTACATTTAAAAAAAAAAAAACTTTTTTGACTGTAAAACATCAGTCTGCTTTTTTGTGTCAGGCTCACAGCGTATACTGTGCCCACTTGCCCAGTGCCACCACTCATATCTTGTTTAATAGTAGTGTAAGTGTACATTTAAAAAAAAAAAAACTTTTTTGACTGTGAAACATCAGTCTGCTTGTGTAATCTAATTGCAGTCACCTGCCTGCCAGTGTGTGTGTCAGGCTCACAGCGTATACTGTGCCCACTTGCCCAGTGCCACCACTCATATCTTGTTTAATAGTAGTGTACATTTAATAAAAAAAAAACTTTTTTGACTGTGAAACATCAGTCTGCTTTTTTGTGTCAGGCTCACAGCGTATACTGTGCCCACTTGCCCAGTACCACCACTCATATCTTGTTTAATAGTAGTGTGTAAGTGTACATTAAAAAAAAAACCTTTTTGGACTGTGAAACATCAGTCTGTTTTTTTGTGTCAGGCTCACAGCGTATACTGTGCCCACTTACCCAGTGCCACCACTCATATCTTGTTTAATAGTAGTGTAAGTGTATATTTTAAAAAAAAAAACTTTTTGGACTGTGAAACATCAGTCTGCTTTTTTGTGTCAGGCTCACAGCGTATACTGTGCCCACTTGCCCAGTGCCACCACTCATATCTTGTTTAATAGTAGTGTAAGTGTACATTTAAAAAAAAAAAAACTTTTTTGACTGTAAAACATCAGTCTGCTTTTTTGTGTCAGGCTCACAGCGTATACTGTGCCCACTTGCCCAGTGCCACCACTCATATCTTGTTTAATAGTAGTGTGTAAGTGTACATTTAAAAAAAAAAAAACTTTTTGGACTGTGAAACATCAGTCTGCTTTTTTGTGTCAGGCTCACAGCGCATACTGTGCCCACTTGCCCAGTGCCACCACTCATATCTTGTTTAATAGTAGTGTAAGTGTACATTTAAAAAAGAAAAAACTTTTTGGACTGTGAAACATCAGTCTGCTTTTTTGTGTCAGGCTCCCAGCGTATACTGTGCCCACTTGCCCAGTGCCACCGCTCATATCTAGTTTAACAGTAGTGTAAGTGTACATTTTTAAAAAAATGACAGGCAGAAGCAGGCCACCCGCAGGTGCCGTCGTGGTCGTGGTGCTGTAATTCCCTTTGACCCTAGAATAATGCACAGTGTTCAGAGGCCACGTACCATGAACACGAAAACTTCTGAGGATATAGTTGACTGGCTAACACAGGACACCCAATCTTCTACAGCTTCCGCTCGGAACCTTGACGCACCATCCTCCTCCAGCTTAGCTTCGGGCAGCACCTCTCAAGTTACCACTCGCCCGCCTGCCGCCACCACCAACACTAGCACCACAGCTGCTTCACTTGATCTGTCAGAGGAGTTATTTACACATCAGTTTGAAGAAATTAGTGATGCGCAACCATCATTGACAGAGGATGTAGATAACAGTGATATGTCTCAGTCAGACAGCATTACAGACATGGACGTATGGTGTGATGATGATGATGATGTTGTACCCGTTGCTGCTTCCTATGTTGAGTTGTCGGATACAAGTGAAGCGGTTGATGATGACGATGCATCAGTGGATGTCACGTGGGTGCCCGCTAGAAGAGAAGAAGAAGAGGGGGAAAGTTCAGATGGGGAGACAAAGAGGAGGAGGAGGAGACGAGTTGGAAGCAGGGGGAGGTCGTTGCAAGGAGCTAGTGGCACAGTCAGACAGCATGCATCGGCACCCGGGTGTAAGCCAGACAGCACGCCAATCAACGCATGCTGTTGCCACCACCAGAATGCCGTCATCGCAGAGCTCAGCAGTGTGGCATTTTTTTTGTGTTTCTGCCTCTGACAACAGCGATGTCATTTGCAACCTGTGCCAAAAGAAACTGAGTCGTGGTAAATCCAAAACCCACCTAGGTACAACTGCTTTGCGAAGGCACATGATCGCACATCACAAACGCCTATGGGATCAACACATGAGTACAAGCAGCACACAAACTCAAAGCCGCCATCCTCCTCCTGTTCCAGCATCTTCAGCCACGTCAACCACTGCTGTCCTCCTTGCCCCCTCTCAACCATCCCCCACTCCGTCTCTCGCCTTGAGCAGTTCCTGCTCATCAACCCACAGTCAGGTGTCTGTCAAGGACATGTTTGAGCGTAAGAAGCCAATGTCACAAAGTCACCCCCCTTGCCCGGCGTCTGACAGCTGGCTTGTCTGAACTCTTAGCCCGCCAGCTTTTACCATACAAGCTGGTGGAGTCTGAGGCGTTCAAAACATTTGTAGCTATTGGGACACCGCAGTGGAAGGTACCCGTCCAAAATTTCTTTGCACAAAAGGCAATCCCCAACCTGTACTCAATTGTGCAAAAGGAAGTAATGGCATGCCTGGCACACAGTGTTGGGGCAAGGGTCCATCTGACAACTGATACCTGGTTTGCAAAGCATGGTCAGGGCAGGTATATCACCTACACTGCGCATTGGGTAAACCTGCTGACCGCTGCCAAGCATGGAATGCGTGGCTCTGCAGAGGAGTTGGTGACACCGCGACGACTTGCAGGCAGGCCTGCTGCCACCTCCTCTACTCCTCCTACTCCATCCTCTTCCATAACCTCCTCAGCTGAGTCCTCTACTGCTGCTGCATCTTGCTCCACATCAACGGCACCCCCCGAGCTCCCCAGGTACTATTCCACATACCGGATACTGCAGTGTCACGCCGTCTTGGGGTTGACTTGCCTGAAAGCAGAGTCACACCGGACCAGCACTCCTGTCCGCCCTGAACTCACAGGTGGATCAGTGGCTGACTCCGCACCAACTGGAAATCGGCAAAGTGGTTTCTGACAACGGAAGAAATTTGGTGGCGGCATTGAATTTGGGCAAGTTGACACATGTGCCGTGCATGGCACATGTGTGTAATCTGATCGTACAACGCTCTGTGCATAAGTACCCAGGCTTACAGGACATCCTGAAGCAGGCCAGGAAGGTGTGTGGCCATTTGAGGCGTTCCTACACGGCCATGGCGCACTTTTCAGATATCCAGCGGCGAAACAACATGCCAGTGAGGCGCTTGATGTGCGACAGCCCGACACGTTGGAATTCAACACTCCTAATGTTCGACCACCTGCTCCAACAAGAAAAAGTCGTTAACGACTATTTGTATGACCGGGGTGCTAGGACAGCCTCTGTGGAGCTGGGAATTTTTTTGCCACGTTACTGGAGGCTCATGCGCAATGCCTGTAGGCTCATGCGTCCTTTTGAGGAGGTGACATACCTAGTCAGTCGCACTGAAGGCACCATCAGCGACATCATACCATTTGTTTTCTTCCTGGAGCGTGCCCTGCGAAGAGTGCTGGATCAGGCCGTAGATGAGCGTGAAGAGGAAGAGTTGTGGTCTCCATCACCACCAGAAACAGCCTTATCAGCATCGCTTGCTGGACCAGCAGCAATGCTGGAAGAGGATTGTGAGGAAGAGGAGTCAGAGGAGGAATGTGGCTTTGAGGAGGAGGAGGAAGACCAACCACAACAGGCATCCCAGGGTGCTCGTTGTCACCTATCTGGTACCCGTGGTGTTGTACGTGGCTGGGGGGAAGAAGATACCTTCAGGGAGATCACTGGGGACGAGGAACGGGACATGAGTAGCTCGGCATCCAACCTTGTGCAAATGGGGTCTTTCATGCTGTCGTGCCTGTTGAGGGACCCTCGTATAAAAAAGCTGAAGGAGAACGACCTGTACTGGGTGTCCACGCTACTAGACCCCCGGTATAAGCATAAAGTGCCTGAAATGTTACCGAATTACCGCAAGTCGGAAAGGAGGCAGCAGTTCCAAAATAAATTAAAAAGTATGCTTTACACAGAGTATAAGGGTGATGTCACAGCACAACGGGAATCTAACAGGGGAAGAGGTGAAAGTAATCCTCCTCCTCCCACGACCACGCCGGCAAGGACAGGACGCTTTACAGACGTGTTGTTGATGGAGGACATGCAGAGCTTTTTAAGTCCTATGCATCGCCACAGCCCTTCAGGGTCCACCCTCAGAGAACGACTCGACCGACAGGTAGCAGACTACCTCACCTTAACTGCAGATCTTGACACTCTGAGGAGCGATGAACCCCTTGACTACTGGGCGTGCAGGCTTGACCTGTGGCCTGAGCTATCCCAATTTGCGATAGAAATTCTGGCCTGCCCCGCTTCAAGTGTCCTGTCAGAAAGGACCTTCAGTGCAGCAGGAGGTATTGTCAATGAGAAGAGAAGTCGCCTAGGTCAAAAAAGTCTAGATTACCTCACCTTTATTAAGATGAATGAGGGATGGATCCCGAAGTGACTGACAGTGGGCTATACATTCGACTAAAAAAGGCCTGATGAGATGAGCTGCCTTGGGCTAAAAATGGTCCACACACTGCTGTATTTTATCTTTGAATGCCGGATGACTTGTGTGACTTATCCGCCACCAACTAGGGTTCAAGCCGCAATGTTTTAGGGCACTTTCTGCCTGGGAAACAAACATCAATTTTTCTGGCCGCTGCTACAGGAGGACCAACCAAGCATCTTTTTCCATCTCCCGGTTCCTAAAATCCATGCCATATACACGTCCCATGATAGGGGATGTAACAGGGATTAAACTGATAAGAATAGTACTACTGAACACACCACTCATATCTGGTGGCACAGTAGATTGCACGCACAGTGCCCCAAATTTGAAGTAGGAGGACCGACCAAGCATCTTTTTCCATCTCCCGGTTCCTAAAATCCATGCCATATACACGTCCCCTGATCGGGGACGTAACAGGGATTAAACTGATAAGAATAGTACTACTGAACAGTACACACCACTCATATCTGGTGGCACAGTAGATTGCACGCGCAGTGCCCCAAATTTGAAGTAGGAGGACCGACCAAGCATCTTTTTCCATCTCCCGATTCCTAAAATCCATGCCATATACACGTCCCCTGATAGGGGACGTAACAGGGATTAAACTGATAAGAATAGTACTACTGAACACACCACTCATATCTGGTGTGAAGCGGGCGTAACCCTTACACTACCTGATCGAGACAACATCATACCTGATGTTTTAAAGCACGTTATTCCAAACAATTTAGGAATGTTAGGTGATTTATGCCCTTTATGGATTAAAACCAGGCTCTGCATCAACTATGTAATTTTCCGTGGGAGTTTTGCCATGGATCCCCCTCCAGCAAGCCACAGTGCAGTTGAGTGCTTTGTATGTAAGAGTGAGAGTTTTGTGTTTGATACTAGAGGAAGCCAGTGAAGGGATTGGCAGAGAGGCACAGCAGATGAAGAGCGACGTGTAAGGAAGATGAGTCTGGCAGAGGCGTTCATTATGGATTGTAAAGGAGCTAGGTGGCAGGTGGGGAAACCAGAGAGGACAGAGTTGCAGTAATCAAGGCAGGAAAGAATGAGAGAGTGGATTAAAATCTTAGTTGTGTCTTGTGTAAGGAAGTGTCTAATTTTAGAGATGTTTTTAAGGTGGAAGCGGCAGGCTGTAGCCAAGGACTGAATGTGAGGAATGAAGGAAAGATCTGAGTCAAATGTGACCCCGAGACATCGGGCATGCGGGGTAGGGGTAATGATGGAGTTGTCGACAGTTATAGAGATATTGGGGGTGGAGATTTTGGAAGAAGGGGGGAAAATGAGGAGCTCAGTTTTGGAGAGATTTAGCTTGAGGTAGTGAGAGGACATCCAGGAAGAGATGTGAGAAAGACAGTTAGTGACACGGGTTAGCAAGGAAGAAGATAGGTCTGGTGCAGAGAAGTAGATTTGGGTGTCATCAGCATACAAATGATATTGGAAACCGTGGGACTTAATTAGGGAACCTAGTGATGACGTATAGATTGAGAAGAGAAGGGG
This sequence comes from Bombina bombina, assembly GCF_027579735.1. Lineage (NCBI taxonomy): Eukaryota > Metazoa > Chordata > Amphibia > Anura > Bombinatoridae > Bombina > Bombina bombina. The sequence continues at coordinate 184,337,896 of NC_069500.1, forward strand.
ACCGAGGACAGAGCCTTGCGGTACGCCGACAGAAAGTGGTGACGGGGCAGAGGAGTCCCCAGAGAAGGCTACACTGAAGGTACGGTTTGATAGGTAGGAAGAGAGCCATGAAAGGGCTGTGTCACAGGATTGGAGGGTTTGGAGCAAAAGAGGGTGGTCGACAGTGTCAAAGGCTGCGGACAGATCAAGGAGGATAAGCAGAGAGAAGTGGCCTTTTGATGTAGCTGTAAGTAGGTCGTTGGTGACATTAACAATAGCTGTCTCTGTGGAGTGATAGGGACGAAATCCAGATTGCAGCGGGTCAAGAAGGGAGTTTAACATAAGGAAATGGGATAGGCGTGCATATTCTAGTTTTTCGAGAAGCTTTGAAGCAAGAGGGAGGAGGGAAATAGGGCGGTAGTTGGATGGGGAGGTAGGATCAAGGGAAGGTTTTATGAGGACAGGTGTGACCAGTGCATGTTTCATTGATGAGGGAAATGTACCAGTGCTGAGGGAGAGGTTGAAAATGTATGTTAGTATAGGGGTAAGGGTAGCAGAGAGAGAGGGGAGCAGCTGTGAAGGGATAGGGTCAAGGGGACAAGTAGTGAGGTGAAAGCGCAGTATAAGTGCTGAAACTTCTTCCTCAGTAACACGGGAGAATGAACTAAGTTTGAGGTTATGAGGGTTGTGGTTGAGTGAGAGTATTTGAGGGGGGGAGAGAATGGAATTATGTTGAGAGCTGATTTCATGTCTGATGGAGTCAATTTTGTTAATGAAGTGACTGGCAAAGTCTTGAGCTGACAGAGAAGTTGTATTAGGAAGTGGGGGAGGGCGGAGAAGAGTATTGAAAGTGGAGAACAGACGTTTTGGGTTTGAAGAAAGATTAGAGATAAGAGTAGAGAAGTAGTGTTGCTTGTGGAGATTAAGGGCAGAGTAGTAGGAGTTCAAGATTAATTTGTAATGAAGAAAATCAGCTGAACTCCGTGATTTTCTCCAATGCCGATCAGCAGTACAGGAACATCTGCGTAGGTACTGTGTCAGAGGTGTATGTCAGGGCTGGGGATGAGTGTGTGATTTCCGAGCAGTGGTAAGAGGGGTGAGATTGTCAAGGACGGATATAAGGGTGGAATTATAGTGGCAGATAGATTGTTCAGGGCAGGAAAAGGAGGAGAAGTATGAGAGGAGCGGTTTAAGGGAATTAGCAAGTTGTTGCTGATCTAGAGACATAATTCTTCTGTGAAGTTTGGTGTGAGGAGTAGAAGGTGGGAGAGTTGTAGGAAGGGATGATATGTTGCAGGTAAGGAGATGGTGGTCAGAAAGAGGAAAAGTGGAGTTTGAGAAGTTTGAGAGAGTGCATCGATAGCTAAAGATCAGGTCAAGAGAGTGACTGTCTTTGTGAGTGGGAGAATCAGTCATTGTGACAGACCGAAAGAGGAAGTGAGTTGCAGAAGTTGTTTAGCAGATGAGGCAGTGGGATTGTTAAGGGGGATGTTGAAGTCGCCAAGAATGAGGGCAGGGGTGTCTGAGGAAAGGAAATAGGGTAGCCAGGAAGCCAAGTGATCTAGAAATTGAGTTGAGGAGCCAGGGGGTCGGTATATGACTGCAACACGTACAGAGAGAGGGGAGAATAAGCAAATCATGTGGGTTTCGAATGAGGGAAAAGTGAGGGAAGAGATAGTATATAATTGTTGAAAGGTGCAACGAGAGGAAAGTAAAATACCTACACCACCTCCTTGTCTATTACCAGACCTAGGAGTGTGGCTGAAGTGGAGACCCCCATGTGACAGAACAGCAGTGGATCCTGTGTCTAGGGGAGAGAGCCAGGTTTCTGTTAGGGCCAGAAGGTTGAGGGAGCGGGAGATGAAGAGGTCATATATAGAAGTGAGCTTGTTGCAAACAGAGCGAGAGTTCCAGAGTGCACAATTGAAAGGGGTAGTGGTTTTAGATGCAAGAGGAATGTGAGTAAGATGTGCAGATTTTTGTTTTCTGAGTCTATGGGATGGTACACAGGGATGTGCACGGTTTGTCAGTGGTTGGGGACCAGGATTAGGGGAGATGTCACCAGCAATAAGTATAAGCAAGAGGGAGAGTGACATGAGATGAGATACAGATTTGCAGTAGTGAGACTGCTTTTGAGATGAGTTGCAGGGGAGAGAGAGTGTTTAGGAATAGGTAAAGTTCATGAGTACAAAAGTAAGGTGAGTTTAAGAGATATGGGCTAATGAACAGTGCAGGTGGAGAGGGAGAAGGAGTAATTGAATAGTGTGGAGGTAGACTAAGCCTACCGCACCTGGTGTTCCCAGGCGGTCTCCCATCCAGGTACTGACCAGGCCTGGCCCTGCTTAATTTCCGAGATCAGAGGGGATTGGGTGCATTCAAGGCAGTGTGGAGGTAGACAAGTAATTTATCCGAATACCTGGATAAGAACCTTCAAAAATACGTCACTAACTTACCGTCTTATATAAGGGATTCCACCCAGGTTCTTAACATCTTGGAACAAATAGAGTGGATGGAGGATTATATGTTGGTCACTTGCGATGTGACCTCCCTCTACACAAGTATACCACATGAGGGAGGTCTGGCAGCCATAGAGTACTTCCTTAATAAAGATCTTACTGTACCAGAATCCCAGAAAAGGTTTATCCTAGATGGCATCAGTTACATCTTAAACCATAATTATTTTAACCATGATGGGAAGTTCTATAGACAACTATGTGGCACGGCCATGGGGACCAGGTTCGCGTCTAGCTACGCGAATCTGTACATGGGCAATTGGGAACTCATTTTTTGGGACTCTTGACCAGCAGGCGCGGACCTGGTCTCATATCATAGGTATATAGATGATATACTTATGATTTGGAAGGGCTCCAGAGAAGATCTTAGAATTCACCATCGAAGTGATAAACAACAATACACACAATCTCCATTTTACCCACGAAATAAGCAGTACTGAAATAACATTCCTAGACTTGAAAGTAGAAGTCAGAAGTGGAAAATTAGAAACTTCAACGTTTTTCAAACCTGTGGTCTGCAACAACTACATCCACAGCGAGAGCTGCCATCATTCCAGATGGAAGGAAAATATTCCTAAAGGGCAGCTACTCAGAATAAAGAAAAACTGCTCAAACTTCGACCGATGGGAAGAACAGGCACTGGTATTGAAAGAGCGTTTCCTGGAAAGAGGTTATAAAGAAACCAAACTGGATAAAGATATCGAAGAAGTAAGAAGAAGGGATCGAAAAGACTTACTAAAATACAAGGAAAAGTCAATTAATAATGTCCCCGATAGAAACACTATGAATGTCACATTCATCACTGAGTACAGCGAGAATAGACATATCATAGAGAAAATAATTGAGAAATTATTATTATTATCGGTTATTTGTAGAGCGCCAACAGATTCCGCAGCGCTAGAGAAACGTTGGCCATTATTGAGGAATGACGACATCTTAGGAGAGACATTACCTGTTAAACCAAGATTTATTTACCGGAAAACAGAGAATCTAAAGAATATACTATCCCCGAGTATACCCCGTATGAAAAAGACAAAGGTTAAAGATGTATTTGGGAAAGATATAAAAGGATTCTTCCCATGCCCTAGCTGCACAGCGTGTAAAAGAGGTCGGAAAAACAAGAATTTTACATGCCACAATTCCAATACCAAACAGCAAATCAAAGATCTAATTAGATGCAGCAGTAGAGGTGTTATTTATGTGATACAGTGTAGTTGTAGACTACAATATGTAGGCCAAACATTGAGATGTCTAAAGGACAGAATTCGTGAGCACCTACTTCAGATTAAACATGGGAATACTGACACTGCATTGTATAGACACTTTACTATACACCACAAGGGTAACCAGAAGGATCTAAGTTACTTCGGGATACAATTAGTTAAACCTAATTGGAGAGGTGGTAATTATGAACATAAATTGCTTATTAACGAATCAAGATGGATTTTTGATCTGGATTGCCTCTATCCAAAGGGACTTAATAATAAAGAAGACCTCTCCCACTTACTAAATCTGAAATGAATATACATAGATCTACACCCATAATATAGGAGTAGTACTATTATAAAGTCCTATTTTGGTCAATATTAGGCTACAAATATATATAATAGCTAGAACAAAATACTGCTCTAGAACACATGATTAAGTCACAGCATATGCATTTCCTCCACTAGCCATTACTAGTCAGATACTAGGTACATATCTGGTCATATTATAGGGTGTTTCCCAACCTTTATTGCTATTAATAAGCTTCATAACCCGAGCCATTTGGTACCACATTCATAATACGATAAAGTGATGCTCTCAGTCAATGAGAGAGAAATAATGTATACACTATTTTGATTACTCCGATATATCTAGTAAATAAATTGACTTCTATTTTTCTTTTTAGTAAGAAGTGGGACCCATACAGATTGAATTTATATCCATTATATTTATATTTTTATTTTATTATATTTTTATATATATTATTTTTTATATATATATTTCCTATATATTTCTATTTAATGTTTTAAATTAGGAGAACTATTCCCATAGGCCAACCAATATTACCTATCGATTTATTGTGAATCTGATTAAACTCTATACACATTAATATATGCCTACTCAATATAGGACATATTATTCACTAGCAATTTTTAAAACCTATTTATTTCTATTATCTCTCCAGGCAAAATGCCGTTAGTTACTATTTATGGATTTCTATTTCAGTATGTTGTATTTTACAAACTGTTTTATATAGGGCACTTTTTGAGCAGAATACAACTTTATGTCGTTTTTGGTAGGGCTGATTACATGATAATAGCCCCATAGATCGTATCTGAACCTTTACTCACACTAGCGACAACTGACAGATCTAACCCGGATGTTAAAAACCGGAAGCACACGTCATATCCGTTTCCGGTTAAATGTAAACATGGAAGTGCGAATAGCACTACTTCCTAGTCGGCGCTAATACCGGCAATTTATTAGTACATTGCCCCTATAAGAAGAATTAGGCACAACATCACTATCAAAATTCAATCAATTCTAAACATATAGATAAGCCTATAATGAATCAATATACTAATTTCTAATAGAAAAATATAATCACATCCGGTAAAGAACATCCGGTACAGGATATCCGGTTTTAAAACACAGTCTTTTTTGGCGCCAAATATGAAATAATGTTATTGGCTAAGTACATCTTTATAAGGGACACTCTCACCTACCATGCTCTAGTCTTGAAAAAGGCCCTACATTGGGCCGAAACGCGTTGACACTACATGGTGAGTTTTGTTTCAATCAATTTATTTTTATTCAAAACAATACTGTTCTATGTCGATATTGTTCTTTATCCATAGGTTTTGAGGATCTCCTATAAACATACAGGAACCCATCAAATTTCCTTTTACATCATTGGGATTTAATTTTAATTATTATTTTTTCATCACTATTTTCCTAATTGGGATCAACACACTCACATAGAGTTGACTAATTATTTACACAAAGAGATTTTTTGCACATCTATTGTGATACACATTGTTATCTATAGATATCTACTACCCATTGGGGTATCTTTTGTATGACTGTTATTTTTATATTTTTGTAATCTTTGCAATATATTAAATTTTTTCAAATTTTTATATATTTTTTCACACTTATCTGTGAAAAAAAATTTTTGGATACCACAATGTTTGGACACCGCACTTTTTACAATTTTTCATTTTTATATATTTTTTCACATCACTTTTGGATTGATTATAAATTGGACTTTTCAACAATCTACACTTGATGGACTATTGCATAATTTGGAAATATTGACAATAATATATTTATACAGGTGCACCTTTGACGTATCCTATATTGCTCGCCTATATATTGTTTTTAATTGTTTTTAATTATTTTTGAGTTTTTTAAAGCCATTTAGAGTGGAATTCATTTAAAGTGTTTTATAAATCATGGACCCATGAATGTTATCATTATTGTTATGATCGTATATTGTTATATTGTTCATGCTGTTGGTGTAACCCATTAAATGTTATATCTATACTAACAACATAAGATATATTAATTGTAAGTGCATTAGGTTACACGCATATCAGACCCTCCACACAATCAGATTCTAACTCAGAAGGATAGTTGAGTCCTCGCCCCTTTTTTAGGCGCTCCTCTAGTATCTCCTTTTCTCCTGTAATTGAATAGTGTAGTTTGTTATAGAGACAAAGGGTAGCAAAAAGGAATATGAATATATTGAGCATTTTTACAGAATTGGGAACCAGTTAAAAACATAAGACACAGAATTACTGTAACAATTGCATAAGGGAACAAATAGGTATATGAAACATAATATTACAAAAGTACTGTGTATTCTATAGGGTTAAGGGAATGGAAGGATGTGCTGATCAGTGTTTGCACTTGTCATTTCAGGAGAGTGAAAGTTGTGTGGGAGACTATCTATAAATGAGGAAATGAGCTTGGGGTGGGTGGGGTGAGGGGTAGGGTGGGAGGGAAGCTGTTTTCCAGAAGGCTACCTGTAGTAAGTTAGAGGGAAATTGAAGCAGTTGAGTGTAAAAGTCTGTGTTTTTTCTCTGTGTTCTGAGAGAGAATGTGTCTGAAATCAAGCTGAAGGAGAGAGATATATTGGTTAATGATGGCCCAGCGAAAGTGTGTTAAAATGAGTGGGAGGGTACATTTATGGACATTTTAAGCTAAGGGTCAATCAGGCAGAAACCAAAAATAAACACATCAAAAAACAAAATATTACAGAGATAAGACAGACATACAAGGGGTGAAATAAAACCATTAAAACAAATAGACAGATAAATGGACAAGAGCTGCTTAAACTAACTTAGCATAATGGCAGACAAAGTTGATAAGATGTGCAATGAGCTAGAGGTATGCAAATTATGACTAGCACAGCCTGTAATATATACATTTAAGATAAAAACAAAAGGAATTATCACTAAATATACAAACACATACAATAAAACAACTTAGTAGGTAAAATATAATGAAGCTGTTTTCCAGAAGGCTACCTGTAGTAAGTTAGAGGGCAATTGAAGCAGTTGAGTGTAAAAGTCTGTCGGCTAGATTTAGAGTTTTGTCGGTAACGACCCGCGTATCTAACGCTGGCTTTTTCCCCCCCGCACCTTCACAGTTCACAGAAGGGCTGCGTTAGGCTCCAAAAAGGAAGCGTATAGCATATTTACCGCCACTAATCAGATTGAGCTCGCATTCTATTGGCTGTTCTGATCAGCCAATAGAATGCAAGCTCAATCTGATTGGCTGATTGGATCAGCAAATCGGATTGAACTTGAATCTGATTGGCTGATTCCATCAGCCAATCAGAATTTTCCTACCTTAATTCCGATTGGCTGATAGAATCCTATCAGCCAATCGGAATTCGAGGGACGCCATCTTGGATGACGTCCCTTAAAGGAACCTTCATTCTGTTTTAGGACATCGGAAGAAGAGGATGGATCTGCGCTGGAGGTCTTGAAGATGGAGCTGCTCGTTATCGGATGGAAGAACATAGAAGATGCGGCTTGGATGAATATGTTTGCCGGTCCGGATATCCTCTTCTGCCCGGATAGGATGAAGACTTCTGCCCGATGATGGAATTCTTCAGCCGCCACTTGGATCAAGACTTCAGCCGGAGGATGGACGTCACTCTTCAGCCCCAGCTTGGGCTTGGATCAAGATTTCGGAGGCTTGGATCAAGACTTCGGTGGACGGATCGGTGAAGACAAGGTAGGAAGATCTTCAGGGACTTAGTGTTAGGTTTATTTAAGGGGGGTTTGGGTTAGATTAGGGGTATGTGGGTGGTGGGTTGTAATGTTGGTGGGGGGGGTATTGTATGGGTTTTTTTCCAGGCAAAAGAGCTGAATTCTTTGGGGCATGCCCCGCAAAAGGCCCTTTTAAGTGCTGGTAAGGTTAAAGAGCTTTTCTATTTTAATTTTAGAATAGGGTAGGGTATTTTTTTTATTTTGGGGGGCTTTGTTATTTTATTAGGGGGCTTAGAGTAGGTGTAATTAGTTTAAAATTGTTGTAATATTTTTCTAATGTTTGTAAATATTTTTTTATTTTTTGTAACTTAGTTCTTTTTTATTTTTTGTACTTGAGTTAGTTTATTTAATTGTATTTATTTGTAGGTATTGTATTTAATTAATTTATTGATAGTGTAGTGTTAGGTTTAATTGTAGATAATTGTAGGTATTTTATTTAATTAATTTATTGATAGTGTAGTGTTAGGTTTAATTGTAACTTAGGTTAGGATTTATTTTACAGGTAATTTTGTAATTATTTTAACTAGGTAACTATTAAATAGTTATGAACTATTTAATAGCTATTGTACCTGGTTAAAATAAATACAAAGTTGCCTGTAAAATAAATATTAATCCTAAAATAGCTACAATATAATTATAATTTATATTGTAGCTATATCAGGGTTTATTTTACAGGTAAGTATTTAGCTTTAATTAGGATTAATTTATTTAATAAGAGTTAATTTATTTCGTTAGATTTAAATTATATTTAATTTTGGGGGGTGTTAGGGTTAGGGTTAGACTTAGCTTTAGGGGTTAATAAATTTATTAGAGTAGCGTTGAGGTCTGGTCGGCAGATTAGGGGTTAATACTTGAAGTTAGGTGTCGGCGATGTTAGGGAGGGCAGATTAGGGGTTAATACTATTTATTATAGGGTTATTGAGGCAGGAGTGAGGCGGATTAGGGGTTAATACATTTATTATAGTGGCGGTGAGGTCCGGTCGGCAGATTAGGGGTTAATAATTGTAGGTAGGTGGAGGTGACGTTGGGGGCAGCAGATTAGGGGTTAATAAATATAATATAGGGGTCGGCGGTGTTAGGGGCAGCAGATTAGGGGTACATAGGGATAACGTAGGTGGCAGCGGTGTGCGGTCGGCAGATTAGGGGTTAAAAAATTTTAATAGAGTGGCGGCGATGTGGGGGGACCTCGGTTTAGGGGTACATAGGTAGTTTATGGGTGTTAGTGTACTTTAGAGCACAGTAGTTAAGAGCTTTATGAACCGGCGTTAGCCCAGAAAGCTCTTAACTCCTGACTTTTTTCTGCGGCTGGAGTTTTGTCGGTAGATTTCTAACGCTCACTTCAGCCAAGACTCTAAATACCAGCGTTAGAAAGATCCCAATGAAAAGATAGGATACGCAAATGGCGTAGGGGGATCTGCGGTATGGAAAAGTTGCGGCTGCAAAGTGAGCGTTAGACCCTTACCTACAAGACTCTAAATACCAGCGGTAGCCCAAAACCAGCGTTAGGAGCCTCTAACGCTGGTTTTGACGGCTAACGCAGAACTCTAAATCTAGCCGTGTGTTTTTTCTCTGTGTTCTGAGAGAGAATGTGTCTGAAATCAAGCTGAAGGAGAGAGATATATTGGTTAATGATGGCCCAGCGAAAGTGTGTTAAAATGAGTGGGAGGGTACATTTATGGACATTTTAAGCTAAGGGTCAATCAGGCAGAAACCAAAAATAAACACATCAAAAAACAAAATATTACAGAGATAAGACAGACATACAAGGGTTGAAATAAAACCATTAAAACAAATAGACAGATAAATGGACAAGAGCTACTTAAACTAACTTAACATAATGGCAGACAAAGTTGATAAGATGTGCAATGAGCTAGAGGTATGCAAATTATGACTAGCACAGCCTGTAATATATACATTTAAAATAAAAACAAAACAAAAAGCACATACAATAAAACAACTTAACGTAAAATATAATGAAGCTGTTTTCTAGAAGGCTACCTGTAGTAAGTTAGAGGGCAATTGAAGCAGTTGATTGTAAAAGTCTGTGTATTTTCTCTGTGTTCTGAGAGAGAATGTGTCTGAAATCAAGCTGTAGTAAGTATATATATATATATATTTTTATATGTGTATAGATGTCTGTAAATACATATATACACATATAATTACATTAATACATACAGTATTTATACATATATACTATATATACATACATATACATGTCTAAACATGTATCTCAATGTTAAAGTCCTTTGCACCTGAGATCTCATATCTTTGAGACCTAATAACTTTTGTGTGCAATATTTTTTTAAAAATAATTTTTATTAGACAGTGTAATTATGAGTGTAAGTGTACTTTGTAATGTATTTTTTATGTATTTTGTGCAACTTTTTAATTTTGGAAAACAGTTATTCACAGCTCTGAGATTGCAGTAAGGATTCTATAATAAATCGTGATTGTGCTAGTGCAATTGCAATTTTACTCAACTTGTAATATGAGAGCAATTTAAACAGAGTGCAAATGATTGTGAAAACTCTAAAAAATCGTTTTGTGCTCCATTTGTAATCTAGCTCTATATGTACAGTGCCTTGCAAAAGTATTCACCCCCTTGGCAATTAAAATTGATTTTTTTATTTGGATTACATGTAATGGACATACAAAAAAATAGTCCAAAATGTTAACAACTTGGTTTTAAATAAATTATAAAAATTAAAAAATGGAAAAGGGGTGCGTGCATATGTATTCACCCCCTTTGCTATGAAGCCCCTAAATAAGATCTGGTGCAACAAATTACCTTCACATAATTAGTTAAATAAAGTCTTCCTCTGTGCAATCTAAGTGTCACATGATCTGTCACATGATCTTAGTATATATAAACCTGTTCTGAAAGGCCCCAGAGTCTGCAACACCACTGAGTAAGCGGCACCATGAAGACCAATGAGCACTCCAAACAGGTCAGGGACAAATTAGTGGGGAAGTACAGATCAGGGTTGGGTTATAAAAAAATATCCCAAACTTTGAACATCCCACGGAGCACCATTAAATCCATTATTAAAAAATGCAAGAAAAAAATGCAAAAAGAATATGGCACCACAACAAACCTGCCAAGAGAGGGCCGCCCACCAAAACTCATGGACCAGGCAAGGAGGGCATTAATCAGAAACAAAGAGACCAAAGATAACCCAGAAGGAGCTGCAAGCTCCACAGTGGAGATTGGAGTATCTGTCCATAGGACCATTTTAAGCCATACACTGCACAGAGCTGGGGTTTACAGAAGAGTGGCAGGAAAAAGCCATTGCTTAAAGAAAAAAATAAGCAAACACGTCTGTTTGCCAGAAGGCATGTAGGAAACTCCCCAAATATATGGCAGAAGGTACTCTGGTCAGATGAGACTAAAATTGAGCTTTTTGGCCATCAAGAAAAATGCTATGTCTGGCGCAAACCCAACAACTCTCATCACTCCGAGAACACCATACCCACAGTGAAGCAGGGTTTTGGTAGCATCATGCTATGGGGATGTTTTTCATCGGCAGGGACTGGGAAACTGGTCAGAATTGAAGGAATGATGGATGGTGCTAAATACAGGGAAATTCTTGAGGGAAACCTGTTTCAGTCTTCCAGAGATTTGAGACTGGGACTGAGGTTCACCTTCCAGCAGGACAATGACCCTAAGCATACTGCTAAAGCAACACTCAAGTGATTACAGAGGAAACATTTAAATGTCTTGTAATGGCCTAGTCAAACCCCATACCTCAATCCAATTGAGAATTTGTGGTATGACTTAAATATTGCTGTACACCAGTGGAACCTATCCAAGGAGCTGGATCAGTTTAGCCTTGAAAAATGGGTAAAAATCCCAGTGGCTAGATGTGCCAAGCTTATAGAGATGTACCCAAAGGGACTTGCAGCTGTAATTGCTGTAAAACGTGGCTCTACAAAGTATTGACTTGGGGGTGAATAGTTAGCAGTCACAAGAAAGTATAGCCGGCACCCATTGGGATAACACTTTAGATCTTAGGTGTGATCATCTGTATTTATATGTGACCCTAATAAAGATCTGAAGTTTTATCCGAAAGGGTGGCGGCTATACTTTCTTGTGACTGCTGCTTCCTAAAATTCCTATCAGCCAGGCACCTTTCAGTTTGCTCAGTGGTTCAGCCGTTGCTGATTGGAGGGCACCTTGTCACATGGTGGAGGAGTGTCCTATGATGAAAATCGAGTAACCGGAAGAGACACAGGGCTCGTGGAGCTAGTGGCGAATTGCTGCCGCCTTGGACGAGGATTCGCCTCAGTGAATGCACAGCACGGATTTCAAGCTACAAATGGCGGTGAGTAACCTACCGGGCTAACTATGTTTTCCTTGTTTTGCTGCTTTGGGGATACGCTGTGCTGTTTTTTTGTGGGACTGCCATCCATACGTTACAGGCTCTTTTGGGGAAATTCCACCTTTGCTATCATTATACCACTTTGGCGTTTCTGTGGCTGTAGCTGGCCTTAAACTGCTTTTCCTGATTGGGTGAACAGTTATGCACGCTCAGGTTTTCTAGGTTTTTTTTGTCTTATTTCTTGTTTGTATCACAATAAAAAATATTTTGCATCTTTAAAGTGGTAGGCATGTTGTGTAAATCAAATTATACAAACCCCCAAAAAATCCATTTTACTGCCAGGTTGTAATGCAACAAAATAGGAAAATGCCAAGGGGTGAATACTTTTGAAAGGCAATGTACATATAGGGCTAGATAATAGTTGAAGTGCAACGCTCTGTGGGCTCACTTTGGGGCAAAAATGTGCAGTTATGGACCAGCATGGTGGGTGGGACCTGATGAGCTGCACAAATATGGATTGACTTCTCATGTTAGGCAAGTGCTGTTATTATGGAGCTAACAATGTAGCAGATCAGTTAGACAGGCAATTATACAGAGTCAGACTTTAAACTATCATCATTGTTGCTTTACCAGTATATTTTTCCTACGTGCCACACAATCTTCTACACAGAGCTGGGTCATTTTAAGGGTGCAGGCCAACTATCCTGTGCGCCAGGGGCAATTAGGTTTTTTTTTTTGTCCTGAGCTGCATAACTGCGTAACAAAGCCCTATAACTTTTAGAGCTCCCCCTCTCCTTCAAGCACTCTTCCCTCATAGGTTAATGCACTGCTACAGCATCCAAGTTTTTTAAAAAAAAAATTTATTTTATTGAAGTTTTTAGCAAAAATTACATTATAGACATAATGTGCAACAATGTCGTATAAACAAGTATAAGAACAGTTTTTGAACTACAATGAGAAATTATACATAGCAGTAGCAAATTGGTAAGAATATAATCACCAAGTATTTCAATATAGGTATTACAATACACACATATTTATATAATGATATATAACCAAAGTAATGATAAGCAAATGCAACTGAAACCTCCTTTTATATATTTGTAAGGACCTCCTATGCTCTTAGTAGGCCACTCTTGGACCCTCACACACTATCCAGTATCAATGGAGGAAATCTATAATGATATATAGTTTTATAGACCTCCCTAGTAATGTATAGGTTGCTCATGGACCTATGCAATGAATCTTGAATAGCTGGAGGTAAAATAACTAGAATGTTATATGGTATCTTTTGGACCATGACACATAATTTATAAACTATATAAAGGAACAAAAGAAAAACACTACTGTATATAATAAAATGGAGCCCCCTTTGGGCATAGTGACTCAACAGAAACATACATGTAGACGCATTACTATGAATCCATGAGCAGAAATAGGCAGTAAAGTGGTATGGACAATATAACTGAAATTCCCATAGACAGAAAAGGTAATGCTTCTGATATTAATCTGTTGCTGGAGAAGGTGAACTATAGTGAGCCTGCCCACCATTTAAGGAAACCTAAAGCCTCGTCTCCAACTACATGGCGAAATGTAATTTGAAGAGTTTCAACACTACCATGAAGCCATATAGCCCTGCAAATCTATCCAAGAGGACATCCTATTGAGTAAACATGGTAGAATAATACCCATAAAACAGGAGTAGGGTCCAATATGATCAGTACCTACTAGCTTCTCTCAATCCAACATCTCTAATAAATAATAGATATCTACTATAGAAGGATTGTCTATTGTGGTATAAACAATCATATCCATATGGAGCAAAGAGTAAAATTAAATATTGCTAGTATGAGTGATCATTAATGCACTATTCATTTACTATGACAGCAAGATACTCCGCTCTCACTAAGTGTGTAAAAAGGTCACTCTATTCCTTTTCAATGTATTTTGAAGCTAGGATATATATACAATTAGGGATAAACAAGATTTAGAGGGGTATGTTGCCAATTACATGGTACTAATGAGAATAGTACTCTCCAAACAGTATGACCTCCTCCTCATATAGATATACTGACAAACTAAGTTATGTACAGTAATAGACAGGCATGTAGTTACTAGCAAAAAAAATGGAAACTCTATGACTTAACAATATTAAAGTTCAGCTATATCTTTAGAAATAAACATAAGGAAGAATATCTATAGGTTTAGATGAGCCCCCTGTTATAAGTCACTTTAGGAAAGACGCTGCTCCCACCATAAAGAGTTCTCCAGTATCTGAGATGTTAAAAATGAGGGAGTCAGATAGTGCTTCAGGCTCTCACCTCACCTTGTGAATGCTAGAAGAAATTATCCTATGCCAAGTCTGTAAAATAAAGTCCTCCATAACGCTACACAAAGGTCATTTACATAAGTGTCATCACCTCCTAAAGCCTGTAGTATAGTTGAAGAGCCATATCGCTGTAACAGCTGAACAGCAATAAGCCAGTTTCGCCATTTTGATTGTACTGAAACCTCACGTAGGATTGTTAGTTCCATGTACTCCGGATCCCAGCCAAAGAAGCCAGCTGCACCTCTCCGACCAAGATCCAGAGGCAAGTGAGGCCTTCTCATCGTTTTGAGACAAGGTTTGGTGATGGATGACAGCTGTCCCGCCGACCTCTGTGAGATCAGCGCTATTGTTTTTTTTCCTGCTTCCTCCGCTAATTGCCACAACCTTAGGACTTCTTATGGGAGGATATAAACTAGTTTGAGCGTGCAAGGCATCTCCCGGTTCAGCTCCACAACTGTTAGGCTGTGGTCGATGGTGAGGTGGAACTAACCGGCTATCAAAGAATTGCTCCGTCTGTGCGATTCCTGACTCCATGTCATTAGGCGCCTTGCTGGCTACTCCCTGGGTTCCCTCCACCAGCAATGACTGTTAAGTCCATGAAGCATCTCCCCAGTTTTTGCTCAAAATCTTGTAGTAAGACAAGTAGCCCCTTATGAGCCTCCTCCATTTGAAGTGTTGCTGTGCGTTAATGTGTAGATAGCCAAAAATCGACTATGGTACCCGGCGTACAGTGGGAGGGTGTCAAGGGCCCTATCTTACCAGGCCTCGACCGTCCGGATCAGGGTATAGACGTCATAAATATATCCAAGCTTGGTATTTAGTGATCAGCAGGCTTATGTTAGCTTGATTATACAATCTTTTTCCAAATATGTTGCTTGATTGCTTTGATAGCTTATGGAATTAACAAACTCAGCCTAGAGCCCTCTGATTCTGCATCCTCTCACACGCTGCCCGGACACGCCCCCCCGTATCCAAGTAGATAATATCACAGTGTCATAGTTGCCAACTGCTCTTGTCTATTAAGTCTGTCCCATGTTCAGTTCAGCCTGTATATAGTTTAACAATATTGTGTCCAGTACAGTACTCCCACCACAGAGGTTCCTATATCTTTCGATTTTACTCTATTATGACCCATTGCTTACTGTATACAGGGCCGTCTTTAATATTGATTGAACCCTGGGCAAAAATGTTCTTGCCCCCCCATGCAATCTCATTCTCCATCCCAAAAACACACACATAGACTTGTCTCAATAAACTTTACTCCTATTATCATTTCTTTTTAATTCTCTTGGTATCTTTTATTTGAAAAAGCAGGAATGTAAGCTTACCAGCCGTCCCATCTTTGGTTCAGCACCTGGGAAGGGCATGCTGATTGGTGGCTAAATGTAGCCACCAATCAGCAAGCGCTAACCAGTGTCCTGAACCAAAAAAGGGCCGGCTCCTATGAATTACATTCCTGCTTTGTAAAATAAAGATAGCAAGAGACCGAAGCTCCTATGCTCTATCTGAATCATGAAAGAAAACAAATTGGGTTCAGTATCCCTTTAAGTGGCATAAAGTGTTTTATTATTGCACTACTGCTTGTATATAACTGTGTGTTTAATCCCTGGCAAAGTGAGTTAAACACATACTTAAAGTCAGTTCCTGAGCAACAATTCTACTAGGACCTAGCTGAGCACATCAGGTGAGCCATTGACAAGAGGCATCTGTTTGTAGCTACCAACCACCAGCTATCTCTCAGTAGTGCGTTGCTGCTCCTGAGCATATCTAGGTATGCTTTTCAACAAAAATTACCAAGAGTAAAAAAAATCATTTTAAAAGTAGACATATTGAAATGTCTTCTAAAATTGCTTGCTCTGTCTAAACCATGAAATTTGAATTTTAATATGAAACATATCTGACCTAATTTCTTGGGTCTTTGAGATTGTGTATTAAAGACCAATTAAACTGTGTATTTAACATTTTGGTTGGTCTTTAATTGGATTCCATTGTCCAGAAATTTTTAGCTATATATATATATATAAAATCAAAATCTATCTATCTATACATATATATATATATATATATATATATATATATATATATATATATATATATATATATATTTCTTTCATGCAATTGGCAAGAGTCCATGAGCTAGTGACATATGGGATATACAATCCTACCAGGAGGGGCAAAGTTTCCCAAACCTCAAAATGCCTATAAATACACCCCTCACCACACCCACAATTCAGTTTTACAAACTTTGCCTCCTATGGAGGTGGTGAAGTAAGTTTGTGCTAAGATTTCTACGTTGATATGCGCTTCTCAGCATTGTTGAAGCCCAATTCCTCTCAGAGTACAGCGAATGTCAGAGGGACGTGAAGGGAGTATCACTTATTGAATACGATGATTTCCCTAATGGGGGTCTTTTTCATAAGTTCTCTGTTATCGGTCGTAGAGATTCATCTCCTACCTCCCTTTTCAGATCGATGATATACTCTCAATTTACCATTACCTCTACTAATAACTGTTTCAGTACTGGTTTGGCTATCTGCTATATGTGGATGGGTGTCTTTTGGTAAGTATGTTTTTTATTACTTAAGACACCTCAGATATGGTTTGGCACTTTATGCATTAAAATGCTAAACTTTATTGCGTCATTTTTGGCGCAAAATTTTTTTTGGCGCGAAAGAGTACGTCTATGACGCAAGTTCATCATTTCCGGCGTCATACTTGACGCCGGGACCTTTCACACGGTTGCGTCATTAGTGACGCGAATGTGTCATTTCCGGTTATTTTTTGGCACCAAAAAAGTTTAGTTACGTTGTGCGTCATACTTGGCGCCAAACTTTTTCATTATTTCAATACCCCATTGATGTTTGCCTCTTGATTTTTTCTCTATCAGAGGGCTATGCTATTTGCATTTTTTCCCATTCCTGAAACTGTCATATAAGGAAATAGATAATTTTGCTTTATATGTTGTTTTTTCTCTTACATTTTGCAAGATGTCTCACTTTGATCCTGCCTCAGAAGCTTCTGCTGGAACATTACTACCAAAGCTAAGTGCATTAGTTATAAAATTGTAGAAATTATATCGCCGAATGTCATTTGTAATAGTTGTTTTGATAAGCTTTTACATGCAGATAATGTGTCCATCAGTAATAGTACATTGCCAGTTGCAGTTCCTTCAACTTCTAATGTGCATAATATACCTGTAAATTTTAAAGAATTTATTTCTGATTCTATTCTGAAGGCTTTGTCTGCATTTCCACCTTCAAATAAATGTAATAGGTCTTTTTTAAACTTCTCATTTAGTTGATGAAATTTCAAATGACCAACAATATGATAATTTATCCTCTTCTGATAAGGATCTATCTGATTCAGAAGATCCTCCTCAGACATTGACACTGACAAATCTACTTATTTATTTAAAATTGAGTATATGCATTCTTTATTAAATGAAGTGTTAATTACTTTGGATGTTGAGGTAACCAGTCCTCTTGACGTTCAGTCTAATAAACGTTTTAATGCTGTTTTTAAACCTCCTGTGGTTTCTCCAGGGGTTTTTCCTATTCCTGAGGCTATTTCTGATATGATTTCTAAGGAATGGAATAAGCCAGGTACTTCTTTTATTCCTTCTTCAATGTTTAAAAATTGTATCCTTTGCCAGCAAAATCTATAGAGTTTTGGGAAAAGATCCCCAAAGTTGATGGGGCTATTTCTACTCTTGCTAAACGTACCACTATTCCTATGGAAGATAGTACTTCCTTTAAGGATCCTTTAGATAGGAAGCTTGAATCTTATCTAAGAAAGGCCTATTTATATTCAGGTCATCTTCTCAGACCTGCAATTTCTTTGGCTGATGTTGCGGCTGCATCAACTTTCTGGATGGAGAATTTAGCGCAACAAGAATTGGATTCTGACATATCTAGCATTATTCGCTTACTGCAACATGCTAATCATTTTATTTGTGATGTTAGATCCATGTATTTAGCTATATTAGCTAGAAGAGCTCTGTGGCTTAAATCTTGGAATGCTGATATGACATCTAAATCTAGATTACTATCTCTTTCTTTCCAAGGTAATAATTTATTTGGTTCTCAGTTGGATTCTATTATTTCAACTGTTACTGGGGGAAAGGGAGTTTTTTTCTGCCGCAGGATAAAAAACCTAAGGGTAAATCTAAGGCTTCTAACCGTTTTCGTTCCTTTCATCAGAATAAGGAACAAAAACTCAATCCTCCCCCCAAGGAATCTGCCTCCAATTGGAAACCTTCCTCAAATTGGAATAAATCCAAGCCTTTTAGGAAACCAAAGTCAGCCCCTAAGTCCGCATGAAGGTGCGGTCCTCATTCCAGCTCAGCTGGTAGGGGGCAGATTAAGGTTTTTCAAGGATATTTGGATAAATTCTGTTCAAAATCAATGGATTCAGAGCATTGTCTCTCTAGGGTATCGAATAGGATTCAGAGTAAGACCTCCTGTGAGAAGATTTTTTCTCTCACGTATCCCACTAAATCCAGTAAAAGCTCAGGCTTTCCTGAAGTGTGTTTCAGACCTGGAGTCTTCAGGGGTAATCATGCCAGTTCCTCTTCTGGAACAAGGTTTGGGGTTTTATTCAAATCTATTCATTGTCCCAAAGAAGGAAAATTTATTCAGACCAGTTCTGGATCTGAAAATTTTGAATCGTTATGTAAGAGTACCAACTTTCAAGATGGTGACTATAAGGACTATTCTGCCTTTTGTTCAGCAAGGACATTATATGTCCACAATAGACTTGCAGGATGCATACCTTTATATTCGAATTCATCCAGAACATTATCAGTTTCTGAGATTCTCTTTTCTAGACAAGCATTACCAATTTGTTGCTCTTCCATTTGGCCTAGCAACCGCTCCAAGAATCTTTTCAAAGGTTCTGGGTGTCCTACTCTCTATAATCAGAGAACAGGGTATTGCGGTGTTTCCTTATTTGGACGTTATCTTGGTGCTAGCTCAGTCTTTACGTACTGCAGAATCTCACACTAATCAACTAGTGTTGTTTCTTCGGAAACATGGTTGGAGGATCAATTTACCAAAAAGTTTCTTGATTCCTCAGACAAGGGTCACCTTTTTAGGCTTCCAGATAGATTCAGTGTCCATGACTCTGTCTCTAACAGACAAGAGACGTTTAAAATTGGTTGCAGCCTGCCGGCACCTTCAGTCTCAGTCATTCCCTTCAGTGGCTATGTGCATGGAAGTTTTAGGTCTCATGACTGCAGCATCGGACGCGATCCCCTTTGCTCGTTTTCACATGAGACCTCTTCAGCTTTGTATGCTGAATCAATGGTGCAGGGATTATACAAAGATATCACAATTAATATCCTTAAATCCCAATGTACGACACTCTCTGACATGGTGGATAGATCACCATTGTTTAGTTCAAGGGGCTTCCTTTGTTCGGCCAACCTGGACTGTGATCACAACAGATGCGAGTCTTTCAGGTTGGGGAGCTGTTTGAGGATCTCTGACAGCACAAGGGGTTTTGGAAATTTCAAGAGGCGAGATTTCCAATAAATATTTTAGAACTCTGTGCAATTCTCAGAGCTCTTCAGTTTTTGCCTCTGTTAAGAGAGAACCATTCATTTGTTTTCAGACAGACATTTTCACAACAGTGGCATATGTCAATCATCGGGGTGGGACTCACAGTCCCCAAGCTATGAAAGAAGTATCTTGAATACTTGTTTGGGCGGAATCCAGCTCCTGTCTAATCTCTGTGGTGCATATCCCAGGTGTAGACAATTGGGAAGCAGATTATATCAGCCGCCAGACTTTACATCCAGGGGAGTGGTCTCTCCATCCAGATGTTTTTTCTCAGATTGTTCAGATATGGGATCTTCCAGAGATAGATCTCATGGCCTCTCATCTAAACAAGAAACTTCCCAGATACCTATCCAGGTCCAGGGATGTTCAGGCGGAAGCAGTGGATGCGCTGATACTTCCTTGGTGTTATCATCCTTCTTATATCTACCCACCTCTAGTTCTCCTTCCAAGAGTGATTTCCAAAATCATCATGGAACAATCATTTGTGTTGCTGGTAGCGCCAGCATGGCCACACAGGTTTTGGTATGTGGATCTGGTTCGGATGTCCAGTTGCCCGCCTTGGCCACTTCCGTTACGGCCAGACCTACTATCTCAAGGTCCGTTTTTCCATCAGGATCTCAAATCATTAAATTTGAAGGTATGGAAATTGAACGCTTAGTACTAAATCATAGAGGTTTCTCTGACTCAGTGATTGATACTATGTTACAAGCTCGTAAATCAGTCTATAGGAAGATTTATTATACAGTTTGGAAGACTTACATTTCATAGTGTTCTTCTCATAAATTCTCCTGGCATTCTTTTAGAATTCCTAGAATTTTACAGTTTCTTCAGGATGGTTTGGATAACGGTTTGTCTGCAAGTTCCTTGAAAGGACAAATCTCCGCTCTTTCTGTTTTATTTCACAGAAAGATTGCTATACTTCATGATATACACTGTTTTGTACAGGCTTTAGTTCATATTAAGCCTGTCATTAAATCAATTTCTCCTCCTTGGAGTCTTAATTTGGTTCTGAAGGCTTTACAGGCTCCTCCATTTGAGCCTATGCATTCTTTGGACATTAAACTACTTTCTTGGAAAGTGTTGTTCCTTTTGGCTATCTCTTCTGCTAGAAGAGTTTCTGAGCTATCTGCTCTTTCTTGTGAATCTCCTTTCTGATTTTTCATCAGGATAAGGCGGTTTTGCGGACTTCATTTGAATTTTTACCTAAGGTTGTGAATTCTAACAACATTAATAGAGAAATTGTTGTCCCTTCCTTGTGTCCTAATCCTAAGAATCCTTACATTCTTTGGATGTGGTGAGAGCTTTGAAATATTATGTTGAAGCTACTAAAGATTTCAGGAAGACTTCTAGTCTATTTATTATATTTTCTGGTCCTAGGAAAGGTCAGAAGGCCTCTGCTATTTCCTTGGCCTCTTGGTTAAAGCTTTTTGATTCATCAAGCTTATTTGGAGTCGGGTCAAGCCCCGCCTCAGAGAATTATAGCTCATTCTACTAGATCAGTCTCCACTTCGTGGGCTTTTAAGAATGAAGCTTCAGTTGATCAGATTTGCAAAGCGGCGACTTGGTCCTCTTTGCATACATTTACTAATTTCTACCGTTTTTATGTATTTGCTTCTTCGGAAGCAGTTTTTGGTAGAAAATTTCTTCAGGCAGCTGTTTCAGTTTGATTCTTCTGCTTTTGATTTAAGTTTTTTTCTTTCAAAAATGAAAATACACTTATTTTTTTGGGTTGTGGATTAATTTTTTCAGCGGTATTTGGCTGTTTTTATTTTATTCCCTCCCTCTCTAGTGACTCTTGAGTGAATAACTCCACATCTTGGGTATTGATATCCCATATGTCACTAGCTCATGGACTCTTGCCAATTACATGAAAGAAAACATAATTTATGTAAGAACTTACCTGATAAATTCATTTTACCTGATTTTTTGTATAAAGCACAATTATTTCCAAATTTCCTTTGTTGATGCTTTCTACTCCTTTCTTTATCATCCCACTGCTTGGCTATTCGTTAAACTGAATTGTCGGTGTGGTGAGGGGTGTATTTATAGGCATTTTGAGGTTTGGGAAACTTTGCCCCTCCTGGTAGGATTGTATATCCCATATGTCACTAGCTCATGGACTCTTGCCAATATGAAAGAAATGAATTTATCAGGTAAGTTCTTACATAAATTATGTTATATATATATATATATATATATATATATACATATCTATACACACATATATATATATATATATATAAAATATACACACAACAATCCTAAATGGACTGTATACCAATGCCATTTAAATTCAAATCTAAATTACATGGTCATCATCCAGATGACACCTCTGTGGGACCGTCCGTGAAGTTGCCTTGCCTGGCTTCACTGCTTGCCTCAGCCTCCCGAGTCCCTCTCAGCTTGCTCAGCCCGCGTGCAGAACTAGATTGCTGGGACTGGGAGGAAGAAAGTGATAAGTGAGTGTCATGCGGCGGGGAGCAGCAGGGCCACGTATGCAGGGTAGACTGTCAGGTCACATGAGGCCCCTGGTCCTCCAGTCCCCCCCCCGGCCCCAGCAATCAATAGATTCATAGCAGGCTAGACCCAGAAGCCTGCACCAGCGGCCCATTTTACTAACAGACTTACTTGTATTTTAGTCTATCAGTCTGTCTCAGGATAAAATAATTTTAAAAAAAAATCAGTTTGTCTCAGAGAGGCCAGCCCAGTCCAAGGTGCCCCTGCTGAGCGGGCTCAAGGGGCAGCTGCTTTGGGCCTCACAACAAAGACTGGGCCGGGGGCAGCTGCCCCTTTTGCCCCGCATTAATGACGGCCCTGACTGTATACGTTTTTTTCTGAAAAATTACTTGTATCATATAAGGGGAAGTCATGAGATATTTAATACCAGGGAGGGTTATGAGACAAGGGGGGTGATGAAGCAAGGCATCTCAATAGTGTTACACAGTTTGGAACGTGTAATTTTCCCTATTTATACACTGAGGCTTTGCTGAACAGGGTCTTAAGATATGAGGCTCTTCATGGGACTGGAAACATACACCCCCCCCCCAAAAAAAAAAACCCCCACACAAAACAAGTTTAACTGGGTCATATTTATATTTATGAACACACTACACGCAATCACTGCTGCAGCAAAGATAAAAACATACAATATCAATAGTGTTTTAGCAAACGTAAAAAATAAAAAAACAAAAAAACTTAGTATATCTACATATATTGTTTTCCATTCCAGCAGCCCAAACACAGTAGTCAGCAGGTTAAACATATTGAAGTAATATCACGGTCTAATTTAAGGTTGTGTAACATCTATATAAACTAGGGTGCTTTGTAGTGTCCTGCTATACTGCAGATGCTGAAGGGTCATTCATTTAAGCTTTGCTTGCTTATTTTGGTATTTACTGTAAAGGTATTCTTCCTATGACAATTATGTGCTTGAGAGAAATGGACGATGATGAGGAGTTTGATGATTTATCCTACATTAAAGGCTGTAACAGTGCAAAAAGAGAATCCTCTAATATATTAGAGCAATGTTATTATTTCACCATTGCTTGAATATAGCCATCTGTTTAACCTCTGCAAAATGATTAAGCACATAGTTAAAGTCATCTCCAGTGCAACAATGTACTAATGGGAGTTAGCTGAGCAAGTCTGGTGAGCTAATGACAAATGTGTGTAGCCACCAATCAATAGCGGTGCATTGGTGTTGCTGAATATATGTACATAAGGTCAGATTACATGTGGCGTGTTATTTAGCGCTTTTGCTGGCGTGCAAACAACCCGAGAAGTAAACTTTTAACGCATGCGGGTTAGCGCACATATTATTAGGTGAAATTAAAATGTCTACATGCAAGTGAAAACCAGCGCGTGCTAACTTCAGGTCTTCGGATATCATGACCGCACTAACTTCTCCCTTTAGACTTGAATATAGAGCGCAAACAGGAAAAAAAACCAACACATTGCATATGTATTAGACCAACTGCACTAACCTGAAGGTGGTTATGAATATTTTAAATGCCAATGTTCTTCACATAGGATAAAATGTTATATATTTATATATATATATATATATATATATATATATATATATATATATATATATATATATATATATATATATATATATATATATATATATATATATATATATACATACATACATACATACATACATACATGATTATATATATATATATATTTAGTTTGCACTTGTGCAGTCGTGTTTACTTTCAACTTGAAATATGTGCATAAATTAACGTGGGGCGTGATATTTTAATATTGCACGTGCTAACATTAGCATGCCACTTGTAATCTAGGCCATAGTCATTTCAATAAAACTAAATTTCATATTACAAGTGAATTTAAAAATGGCATGCTCAATTTAAATAATTAAAGATTACATTTGACTCTCCTATTACATTAACCCCTTAATGACCGAGGACGTGCAGGGTACGTCCTCTAAAAAAAGGCAGTTAACGCCTGAGGACGTACCCTGCACGTCCTCAGTCTGGAAAGCAGCTGGAAGCGATCCTGCTCGCTTCCAGCTGCTTTCCGGTTATTGCAGTGATGCCTCGACATCGAGGCATCCTGCAATAACACTTTCTGGCCATCCGATGCAGAGAGAGCCACTCTGTGGCCCTCTCTGCACCGGACATCGATGGCCGGTATCGTTGGTGGGTGGGAGCCGACTTGGGAGGCGGGTGGGCGGCCATCGGTGTGATCTGGAAGGTGGAGGGGGGGCGGGATCGGGGGGCGGAGCCTTCGGGGGGCGCGCACGGGCGCGCGCGCGTGCACGGTGGGTGGCGGGCGGGCGCGTGCACGGGGCGGGAGCGGGTGGGAACCGCTACACTACAGAAAAAAAGTAAAGAGTAAGTGTATTAAAAAAATGAAATAAACATTTTAAAAATAAAGCATTTAAGCGATCTGGAAGGGGTGGGGGGTTGGTATTGGGGGGGGGGAAGCTACACTACAGAAAAAGGAAATTTTTTAAATAAAAACACATATTTTCACTAAAATGGGTACTGGCAGACAGCTGCCAGTACCCAAGATGGCGCACATTAAGTCAGAGGGGGAGGGTTAGAGAGCTGTTGGGTGGGGGATCAGTGAGGTTGGGGGCTAAGGGGGATCCTACACAGAAGCATATGTAAATATGCTAAAACAAAATGCACAAAAATGCACACATTTTCCTTTTATTTTAGTACTGGCAGAGTTTCTGCCAGTACTTAAGATGGCGGGGACATTTGTGGGGTAGGGGAGGGAAGAGAGATGTTTGGGAGGGATCAGGGGGTCTGATGTTTCAGGTGGGAGGCTGATCTCTACACTAAAGCTAAAATTAACCCTGCAAGCTCCCTACAAGCTACCTAATTAACCCCTTCACTGCTAGCCATAATACACGTGTGATGCGCAGCGCCATTTAGCAGCATTCTAATTACCAAAAAGCAACGCCAAAGTCATATATGTCTGCTATTTCTGAACAAAGGGGATCCCAGAGAAGCATTTACAACCATTTGTGCCATAATTGCACAAGCTGTTTGTAAATGATTTCAGTGACAAACCTAAAATTGTGAAAAATGTAATGTTTTTTTTAATTTGATCGCATTTGGCGGTGAAATGGTGGCATGAAATATACCAAAATGGGCCTAGATCAATACTTGGGGTTGTCTACTACACTACACTAAAGCTAAAAATACCCCAAAAAGCTCCTTACATGCTCCCTAATTAACCCCTTCACTGCTGGGCATAATACACGTGTGGTGCGCAGTGGCATTTAGCGGCCTTCTAATTACCAAAAAGCAATGCCAAAGCCATACATGTCTGCTATTTCTGAACAAAGGGGATCCCAGAGAAGAATTTACAACCATTTATGCCATAATTGCACAAGCAGTTTGTAAATAATTTCAGTGAGAAACTGAAAGTTTGTGAAAAAATTTGTGAAAAAGTGAACGATTTTTTGTATTTGATCGCATTTGGCGGTGAAATGGTGGCATGAAATATACCAAAATGGGCCTAGATCAATACTTTGGGATGTCTTCTAAAAAAATATATATACATGTCAAGGGATATTCAGAGATTCCTGAAAGATATCAGTGTTCTAATGTAACTAGCGCTAATTTTGAAAAAAATATGTTTTGAAAATAGCAAAGTGCTACTTGTATTTATGGCCCTATAAGTTACAAAAAAAGTAAAGAACATGTAAACATTGGGTATTTCTAAACTCAGGACAAAATTTAGAAACTATTTAGCACGGGTGTTTTTTTGTGGTTGTAGATGTGTAACAGATTTTGGGGTTCAAAGTTAGAAAAAGTGTGTTTTTTTCCATTTTTCCTCATATTTTATAATTTTTTTTATAGTAAATGATAAGATATGATGAAAATAATGGTATTTTTAGAAAGTCCATTTAATGGCGAGAAAAATGGTATATAATATGTGTGGGTACAGTAAATGAGAAAGAGGAAAATTACAGCTAAACACAAACACCGCAGAAATGTAAAAATAGCCTTGGTCCCAAACGGACAGAAAATGGAAAAGTGCTCTGGTCACTAAGGGGTTAAGCAATTTTTTAAACATTTTTTTTGGATCCATTACACAAAAACGTCCAAATGACCTCAAATAACTGTGGCCCTTTGCTGTTCTCAACCCTTTCTCTGTGTGTAATGTATTTGCATAGGGGCTGTTGCAGGTGGTGTGTGTGTGAGTGTGGCGTTGAATAGGTTGAATAGGGGCTGCTATATGAGATAAAGGGATACTGAACCCATTTTTTTTATTTCATAATTTAGAAAGAGCATGCAATTTTAAGTAACTTTCTAATTTACTCTTATTATCAATTTTTATTTGCTCTCTTGGTATCTTTATTTGAAAACAGAAATGTAATCTTACAAGCCGGCCCATTTTTGGTTCAGAACCTGGATAGCAGCGCTTGCAGATTGGTGGCTAAATGTATCCACCAATCAGCAAGTGCTACCCAGGGTGCTGAATAAAAATGGGCCGGCTTGTAAGCTTACATTGCTGCTTTTTCAAATAAAAATACCACGAGAACAAAGAAAATTTGTTAATAGGAGTAAATTAGAAAGATGCTTAAAATGGCATACTCTATATTTGACCCATGAAAGAAAAAAATGTGGGTTCAATATCCCTTTATGGACACAGGAGGAACATGATTCTTCATTTGCTTTCTGAAAAGAATATATGTAGGAGAATGTAGTTCTAGTGAGGGATAAGGGGATAAAATTATTTAATCTAGTTCTTGCAGAGTGAGTGACTGATATTGTCATTGCATGGGTTAAGAGACTACTTGGAAGAAATATAAGATGCCATTTGCTAGAAGGAAAGGGTTAATGCAGCAAACGTCTTTCCAGCGAGTAAGGGAGAGAGGGTAATGTAATTACAGGGAGACTAATGTTGGCATTGCAGTTGTTAAAAATAGGAAAAGGGGTTCTTGAAACTTCACGGTGGTTCATCACTAATCTCATTGCAGGGGTTTACAGTTTCAATTCAGCACTCAATAAGGATCCAGCAGGATTAGTTTATCTTCTACAAGCTGTCTGTGCAGTTCCTTCATGTTAGAACATTCTATAGAAACGATTGGTCCAGGGCGTTTAAAAAGAAAAAGTTTCTTTACGACAGTTATCCATATGAAAACTTTTCAGACCTGTGCAAACATATGCGCATCTCACTTTTAGCTAACATTTCTGGCCTTGTTGACTTTCCGTAGTTTACAAATGGTTGCTAGGTGAATGTGTCTGCGGGTTGGGCCTAGTAGCTTGTTATTGGGTTGAGACTAGATTCCATCCCTCTAAAGGACATTGTCCTTTCTGAGAATGGGATTTAGCTCACTCAGTGTGAAAAAGCTAAATCCCATACTGCTAAAGGACATTTTGCCCCCTAGTTGTCATGTCCTGTATAGGGATGGGAATTAGCCGGCTCACAGTGACAAAGATAGATCCCATACTGCTAAAGGACATTTTGCCCCCTAGTTGTCATGTCCTGTATAGGGATGGGAATTAGCCCGCTCACAGTGACAAAGATAGATCCCATACTGCTAAAGGATATTTTTGCCTCCTAGTGGTCATGTCCTGTATAGGGATGGGAATTAGCCTGTTCAAATTGACAGAGCTAGATCACATACTGCTTAAGGACATCTTGCCCCCTAGTGGTCAGGTCCTGTATAGAGATGGAAATTAGCCTGTTCACAGTGAAAAAGATAGATCACATACTGCTAAAGGACATCTTGCCCCCTAGTGGGCAGGTCCTGTATAGGGATGGGAATTAGCCCGCTCACAGTGACAAAGATAGATCCCATACTGCTAAAGGATATTTATGCCACTAGTGGTCATGTTCTGTATAGGGATGGGAATTAGCCTGTTCAAAGTGACAGAGCAAGATTCCATACTGCTAAAGGACATTTTGGCCCCCTAGTGGTCATGTCCTGTATAGGGACAGAGCTAAATCACATACTGCAAAACATGTTGCCCATATACAGCTTGCTTATACAGCTGTTTATTGTCCCATCTCTTATAGTAACTGAAAGATGTTATAAGATAGGTATTTCAGTGGCGTTTTAGTACAGAATGGTAACTTTTTATTATACTAATATGCCCTATTAAACTTCAAACCTTAAAAGATTCCTCCAGAAAGGACAGAGTGAATAAGGGCAGATAGTAAGCAAATCAGGGCATGGTCAGGTGGTCCTCAGCAAAACAGGACATTTATAAGGGCTGGGAGAGCTGCAGCAGGGACTGCAGGTTACTTTGCCCCCTCATCAATATGACACATAGGGATTATAAGTGGTGAATTCTCTGTAATGACCATAGAAGCCACTAATATTTACTCA
Source organism: Bombina bombina (assembly GCF_027579735.1). Lineage (NCBI taxonomy): Eukaryota > Metazoa > Chordata > Amphibia > Anura > Bombinatoridae > Bombina > Bombina bombina. Next base: position 184,366,688 of record NC_069500.1, read on the forward strand.
TTAAATAGAAGACAAGTGGATGAGACAACCCTGGAGTTCTTCAGGCTTTAAGGGCTCTGTGTGATAACTGCTGCTTTTTACAATCTCCGTCACCTCTGAGTTGACAGAGAGAAATCACCCTGAGCACGCTTGCTTGGGGTGATTGACAGGCCCTTCCCTGCCATGCGGGAAGGGGGTGGCAGTACACACTCAGCAAATTTAGGTACATACAAATAGAGGACATACAGATTCAAGTTTAGAACCCTGTCCACACGGCCAATAGTACACCTGGCCCTTTGTCTAAACCAGTGTGCCGTGAGACATCCTCAGGTGTGCCGCGGGGGTGTCCCTCTTTCAAATTTTGAAATATTGGGAGGTATGTGACAGGCTCATCAGGCATCATTTACAACCATGACATTGACATTCATTCACAATCATTATGATTGTTTGTGAATGAATGTCAATATGTCATGTATAGTTTGTAGGAGGCATGGCATGACAGCACGGTACAGAGAGTGTGTGTGTGTGTGTGTGTGTGTATATATATATATATATATATATATATATCCTGTATTAGGCTACAATGTGTGATTTTGTAACATTTTGGGATGGTGGTGTGCCACAGGATTTTTTTTAATGTAAAAAAGTGTGCCACGGCAAAAAAAGGTTGAAAATCACTGGTCTAAAGGATCATTTCTAAGCTAAACCACGTTATTCTTTGTTTGTATTTAGAAGCTATTAGTGTTTCAATGACATATGCTGTGTGCACCCCATGCACCAGCAATCAGACACCACCCTGCTCATAGAGACTGTGGCATCTTGTATGAAATAAATGGGGGCAATATTCAACAGGGCTCTGTCTTTAAAAAGGTGCCATGTTTAAATCTTTGTGTATAAGGCATAAACAGCATATGTGCATATGCTGTTTATATAGTGAGTCTATTGTAAAAAAAAGTGTCTGTTAAAACCAAAATGCATCACTGTTATGTGTCTAATTTTATGCTACCAGGTAATGGAGTTGTGCCTTGCATGGTTTCACTATTTTTTTATTCTACACTTGTATTCATAAGACCAGGATATCATGTAACTCGTGTTTAGAATGTTCTCTTTGCCAAGTTAAAATTCCTTCTACATGTTTATTGAGATTATGTTCCTAGCACTTAAAGGGATAAAAAAAATATTTGTTTTCTTTCACGATTTGGATAGAGAATACAATTTTAAAGAAATTTCCAATTTACATCTACTATGAATATTTGCTTAATTGTCTTGGTATAATGTCTTGAATGAGCAGCAATGCTCTACTGGGAACTGGGTGAGCCGATAATAATAACTAATAACAATATTAGTGCAGCCACCAATCACCAGCTAGCTGACGGAAGTGAATTGCTGCCCCTGTGACTACCTAGGTATGCTTTTCACCAAATGATACCAAGATAATGAAGTAAATTAGTTAATAGAAGTAAATTGGAAAATTGTTTCAAACCGCATGTTCTGTCTGAATCGTCCGTTTACTCTCTCAATAATATCAGTCACATTTAAATCATCAGACTATAGCAGCAGTAAGGCAGCTTCTCCCAATAAAGGCCACAAACCAAACAATATTGTAACTTTATTTTTACATTTCTCTACATATAAACATTTGATTGGTTTGTCCATTTATAGTTTGATAGCTAAGTTTGCTTGTGTATAGTGAGTCTATAGTATGCTTGTGTATAGTTTATAGTATGCTTGTGTATAGAGTCTATAGTATGCTTGTGTACAGTGAGTCTATAGTATGCTCGTGTATAGAGTCTATAGTATGCTTGTGTACAGTGAGTCTATAGTATGCTTGTGTATAGTCTATAGTATGCTCGTGTATAGAGTCTATAGTATGCTTGTGTAACGTGAGTCTATAGTATGCTCATGTATAGAGTCTATAGTATGCTTGTGCATAGTGAGCCTATAGTATGCTTGTGTACAGTGAGTCTATAGTATGCTTGTGTATAGTCTATAGTATGCTCGTGTATAGAGTCTATAGTATGCTTGTGTAACGTGAGTCTATAGTATGCTTGTGCATAGTGAGTCTATAGTATGCTTGTGTACAGTGAGTCTATAGTATGCTCGTGTATAGAGTCTATAGTATGCTTGTGTACAATGAGTCTATAGAATAGGAGCGCCAAAGGATAAAGTAATCTATCAGGGCTATAAAAGAAACCTGCAACAGATAATGTTGCAGTGGGCCACTTAAAGACAAAATATACAAAAAATGGTGACCTATCTAACAAATAGATAGTGGTCTATCTAACAAATAAATATTTGTTAGATAGGCTTGTATTCTTCACTGGTGAGTTAATTCCCTATTTTACTCTCTTGATTAGATGGTTTTTGCATTTGTTTTTACTTTTACAGGCTGAGCATATCCTGGTCCTGTGACCACTGGTTGTTATACCTAGCTGTTCCACACCACCAAGGCTGTTGCAGCATTATTTAAGACACCCTTTTAGGATATTATCTCAGGAAATTCTAAAGGACAATATTCAGGATCCTTTCACTTATATGTTCTAAGAACAGACTGTCACTGGGATTATTAAAGACACTCATCAGAGACGCTTTTTGTACACTATTTTTACATTTTTCAATTAATCATGTTTTGCCCCAAGAGGGGCGTTTATTCACTTGGGTACCCACTTGACCTGTATTATTGTACATTGTATATATGCCAATGTCTGTTATTTATTTGTAACTCACTATATCTGGCACATAATTTGCACCTTAAGGTGGCACACACTTATCACAGGTCCTAATGTATCTGCTTATGCTTAGCCAGATTTAGTAAACTGTATAAATAGTTCTGTTTTTTAATATCTGCTACAATTAAATAATATCCGTTTTTATATGGCGCTGGTCTGTACAGTGATGTTTCTCTATATGGTGAAGAGAAAAAGGGCTTGAGGTGTGTGTAGGATCCAATTAATATAAGTGCAGTATACTCACTCCATAAGTAGTGGGAATGACCAAAGGTGTCCATTAAATCAAGAAAAAACAAAATAGTAACTTACTCCATAAATAGGAGAATCTGGCTTGTCTCAGCAAAGAATATCAACAGTCTTCCAACTTTGATAAAAAGATATTTATTTAAGCTCAACGCGTTTCAACTTTTAGCAAGTCTTTCTCAAGAGCAATATAAAATCAATAAAAGAAAGACTTGCTAAAAGTTGAAACGCGTTGAGCTTAAATAAATATATTTTTATCAAAGTTGGAAGACTGTTGATATTCTTCTTTGCTGAGACAAGCCGGATTCTCCTATTTATGGAGTAAGTTACTATTTTGTTTTTTCTTGATTTACTGGACACCTTTGGTCATTTTGAGTCTTCATTTGCTTGCAGACCTATTAACAGGTTCTTGAGAGTTTCTGAAACTATTCTGGGGAACTACATCACTCTGGAGACACATTACATCGCAGCTGAACTCCCACTACTTATGGAGTGAGTATACTGCACTTATATTAATTGGATCCTACACACACCTCAAGCCCTTTTTCTCTTCACCATATAGAGAAACATCACTGTACAGACCAGTGCCATCTATTTGCCATTTTTCCACTTGTATAAAACAGTCACAGAGGAGAGACTGTAAGAAGGCTGCAGTCTTATCTAAAAGGAGAGTATTAGTTCTTGTTGTTACATTTAAGTGTTATTTTCCATCTAGTACTGTATATTGTATCTTTTTCTATCTATATCTGTTTTTATATCTGCTACCAATATTTATTTGTTAGATAGGTCACCATTTTTTTGTTGTTGTATATTTTGTCTTTAAGTGACCCACTGCAACATTATCTGTTGCAGGTTTCTTTTATAGCCCTGATAGATTACTTTAGCCTTTGGCCCTCCTACTCTGTCACTTTTTCCCACGTAATTAGCTGGGTCCTTTGTTAGGAGGTCCCTTTATAGTGAGCTTGTTTTCTTTTCCAGGCGCAGTCAGTTACCCCTGTCGTTTTTTTTACAGTGAGTCTATAGTATGCTTGTGCACAGTGCGTCTATAGTAGTGCTTGTGTACAGTGAGCCTATAGTATGCTTGTGTACAGTGAGCCTATAGTATGCTTGTGTACAGTGAGCCTATAGTATGCTTGTGCATAGTGAGCCTATAGTATGCTTGTGTACAGTGAGCCTATAGTATGCTTGTGTACAGTGAGCCTATAGTATGCTTGTGCATAGTGAGTCTATAGTATGCTTGTGCATAGTGAGTCTATAGTATGCTTGTGTATAGTCTATAGTATGCTTGTGTATAGTGCGTCTATAGTAGTGCTTGTGTATAGTGAGTCTATAGCAGTGCTTGTGTATAGTGAGTCTATAGTAGTGCTTGTGTACAGCGAGTCTATAGTATGCTTGTGTATAGTGCGTCTATAGTATGCTTGTGCATAGTGCGTCTATAGTAGTGCTTGTGTATAGAGTCTATAGTATGCTTGTGTATAGTGCGTCTATAGTATGCTTGTGCATAGTGCGTCTATAGTAGGTCTATACAGGGAGTGCAGAATTATTAGGCAAGTTGTATTTTTGAGGATTAATTTTATTATTGAACAACAACCATGTTCTCAATGAACCCAAAAAAACTCATTAATATCAAAGCTGAATATTTTTGGAAGTAGTTTTTAGTTTGTTTTTAGTTTTAGCTATTTTAGGGGGATATCTGTGTGTGCAGGTGACTATTACTGTGCATAATTATTAGGCAACTTAACAAAAAACAAATATATACCCATTTCAATTATTTATTTTTACCAGTGAAACCAATATAACATCTCAACATTCACAAATATACATTTCTGACATTCAAAAACAAAACAAAAACAAATCAGTGACCAATATAGCCACCTTTCTTTGCAAGGACACTCAAAAGCCTGCCATCCCTGGATTATGTCAGTGTTTTGATCTGTTCACCATCAACATTGCGTGCAGCAGCAACCGCAGCCTCCCAGACACTGTTCAGAGAGGTGTACTGTTTTCCCTCCTTGTAAATCTCACATTTGATGATGGACCACAGGTTCTCAATGGGGTTCAGATCAGGTGAACAAGGAGGCCATGTCATTAGATTTTCTTCTTTTATACCCTTTCTTGCCAGCCACGCTGTCGAGTACTTGGACGCGTGTGATGGAGCATTGTCCTGCATGAAAATCATGTTTTTCTTGAAGGATGCAGACTTCTTCCTGTACCACTGCTTGAAGAAGGTGTCTTCCAGAAACTGGCAGTAGGACTGGGAGTTGAGCTTCACTCCATCCTCAACCCGAAAAGGCCCCACAAGCTCATCTTTGATGATACCAGCCCAAACCAGTATTCCACCTCCACCTTGCTGGCGTCTGAGTCGGACTGGAGCTCTCTGCCCTTTACCAATCCAGCCACGGGCCCATCCATCTGGCCCATCAAGACTCACTCTCATTTCATCAATCCATAAAACCTTAGAAAAATCAGTCTTGAGATATTTCTTGGCCCAGTCTTGACGTTTCAGCTTGTGTGTCTAGTTCAGTGGTGGTCGTCTTTCAGCCTTTCTAACCTTGGCCATGTCTCTGAGTATTGCACACCTTGTGCTTTTGGGCACTCCAGTGATGTTGCAGCTCTGAAATATGGCCAAACTGGTGGCAAGTGGCATCTTGGCAGCAGCACGCTTGACTTTTCTCAGTTCATGGGCAGTTATTTTGCGCCTTGGTTTTTCCACACGCTTCTTGCGACCCTGTTGACTATTTTGAATGAAACGCTTGATTGTTCGATGATCACGCTTCAGAAGCTTTGCAATTTTAAGAGTGCTGCATCCCTCTGCAAGATATCTCACTATTTTTTACTTTTCTGAGCCTGTCAAGTCCTTCTTTTGACCCATTTTGCCAAAGTAAAGGAAGTTGCCTAATAATTATGCACACCTGATATAGGGTGTTGATGTCATTAGACCACACCCCTTCTCATTACAGAGATGCACATCACCTAATATGCTTAATTGGTAGTAGGCTTTCGAGCCTATACAGCTTGGAGTAAAACAACATGCATAAAGAGGATGAGGTGGTCAAAATACTCATTTGCCTAATAATTCTGCACTCCCTGTAGTATGCTTGTGTATAGTGCGTCTATAGTAGTGCTTGTGTATAGTGAGTCTATAGTAGTGCTTGTGTACAGTGAGTCTATAGTAGTGCTTGTGTATAGAGTCTATTAGGGCTGCAACTATTATTTTCATAATCGATTAATCGGCCGATTATTTTTTCGATTAATCGACTAATTGGATAAAAAAAATAATTAATAATTGTTTCCTATATTTAAATAGAATCCACATACTGAGTGTTAGAAATATAAACTTCAGACTAAAACTTTACATTAACACAACTGTTTGTCCAATTTTTAAGCAGCAGAGCAGTTTTACAATTAAACAAAACCAAAAACTGTTTGAAAAGAGGTAGAACTTCCACCTTGGCAAGGGTCATCTCAATAAAGTAACCCTTGACTTCATTCTAACATAAAAAATATCTTGAATATCTATATGCAATGGTAAATAACCAGCCATAAGGTTAGGGGAAAATATCTAGCCCGCTCTAAAAAACATAATTTATCCTTACTTGATAAATTTATTTCTCTTGCAGTGTATCCAGTCCACGGATCATCCATTATTTGTGGGATATTCTCCTTCCCAACAGGAAGTTGCAAGAGGATCACCCACAGCAGAGCTGCTATATAGCTCCTCCCCTCACTGCCATATCCAGTCATTCGACCGAAACAAGACGAGAAAGGAGAAACCATAGGGTGCAATGGTGACTGTAGTTTAATTAAAATTTAGACCTGCCTTAAAAGGACAGGGCGGGCCGTGGACTGGATACACTACAAGAGAAATAAATTTATCAAGTAAGCATAAATTATGTTTTCTCTTGTTAAGTGTATCCAGTCCACGGATCATCCATTACTTGTGGGATACCAATACCAAAGCTAAAGTACACGGATGATGGGAGGGACAAGGCAGGAACTTAAACGGAAGGAACCGCTGCCTGTAGAACCTTTCTCCCAAAAACCGCCTCCGAAGAAGCAAAAGTGTCAAATTTGTAAAATTTTGAAAAAGTGTGAAGCGAAGACCAAGTCGCAGCCTTGCAAATCTGTTCAACAGAGGCCTCATTTTTAAAGGCCCAGGTGGAAGCCACAGCTCTAGTAGAATGAGCTGTAATCCTTTCTGGGGGCTGCTGTCCAGCAGTCTCATAGGCTAAGCGTATTATGCTGCGAAGCCAAAAGGAGAGAGAGGTTGCCGAAGCTTTTAGACCTCTCCTCTGTCCAGAGTAAACGACAAACAGGGCAGATGTTTGACGAAAATCTTTAGTAGCCTGTAAGTAAAACTTCAAGGCACGGACTACGTCCAGATTATGCAAAAGACGTTCCTTCTTTGAAAAAGGATTAGGACACAATGATGGAACAACAATCTCTTGATTGATATTCCTGTTAGAAACCACCTTAGGTAAAAACCCAGGTTTGGTACGCAGGACTACCTTGTCTGAATGAAAAATCAGATAAGGAGAATCACAATGTAAGGCAGATAACTCAGAGACTCTTCGAGCCGAGGAAATAGCCATCAAAAACAGAACTTTCCAAGATAAAAGTTTTAATATCAATGGAATGAAGGGGTTCAAACGGAACTCCCTGAAGAACTTTAAGAACCAAGTTTAAGCTCCACGGGGGAGCAACAGTTTTAAACACAGGCTTAATCCTAACCAAAGCCTGACAAAATGCCTGGACGTCTGGAACTTCTGCCAGACGCTTGTGCAAAAGAATAGATAGAGCAGAGATCTCTCCTTTTAAAGAACTAGCTGATAAGCCTTTGTCCAAACCCTCTTGGAGAAAGGACAATATCCTAGGAATCCTAACCTTACTCCATGAGTAACACTTGGATTCACACCAATAAAGATATTTACGCCATATCTTATGGTAGATTTTCCTGGTGACAGGCTTCCGAGCCTGTATTAAGGTATCAATGACTGACTCGGAGAAGCCACGCCTTGATTGAATCAAGCGTTCAATCTCCATGCAGTCAGTCTCAGAGAAATTAGATTTGGATGATTGAAAGGACCTTGTATTAGAAGGTCCTGCCTCAGAGGCAGAGTCCATGGTGGAAGAGATGACATGTCCACTAGGTCTGCATACCAGGTCCTGCGTGGCCACGCAGGCGCTATCAGAATCACTGATGCTCTCTCCTGTTTGATTTTGGCAATCAGTCGAGGGAGCAAAGGAAACGGTGGAAACACATAAGCCAGGTTGAAGAACCAAGGAGCTGCTAGAGCATCTATCAGCGTTGCTCCCGGGTCCCTGGACCTGGATCCGTAACAAGGAAGCTTGGCGTTCTGGCGAGACGCCATGAGATCCAGTTCCCACTCCCCCGGATGCAAAGTCTGATGACTTAGAAAATCCGCCTCCCAGTTGTCTACGCCTGGAATGTGGATCGCTGACAGGTGGCAAGAGTGAGACTCTGCCCAGTGAATTATCTTTGAGACTTATAACATCGCTAGGGAACTCCTGGTTCCCCCTTGATGGTTGATGTAAGCCACAGTCGTGATGCTGTCCGACTGAAATCTGATGAACCTCAGTGTTGCTAACTGAGGCCAAGCTAGAAGAGCCTTGAATTTTGCTCTTAACTCCAGAATATTTATTGGGAGGAGTTTCTCCTCCTGAGTCCACGATCCCTGAGCCTTCAGGGAGTTCCAGACTGCGCCCCAACCTAGAAGGCTGGCATCTGTTGTTACAATCGTCCAATCTGGCCTGCGAAAGGTCATACTCTTGGACAGATGGACCAGAGAAAGCCACCAGAGAAGAGAATCTCTGGTCTCTTGATCCAGATTTAGTAGAGGGGACAAATCTGAGTAATCCCCATTCCACTGACTTAGCATGCATAATTGCAGCGGTCTGAGATGCAGGCGCGCAAATGGCACTATGTCCATTACCGCTACCATTAGGCCGATTACTTCCATGCACTGAGCCACTGACGGGCGTGGAATGGAATGAAGGACACGGCAAGCATTTAGAAGTTTTGATAACCTGGACTCCGTCAGGTAAATTTTCATCTCTACAGAATCTATAAGAGTCCCTAGGAAGGAGACTCTTGTGAGTGGTGATAGAGAACTCTTTTCCACGTTCACTTTCCACCCATGCAACCTCAGAAATGCCAGAACTATCCCTGTATGAGACTTGGCAATTTGAAAGCTTGACGCCTGTATCAGGATGTCGTCTAGATACGGAGCCACCGCTATGCCTCGCGGTCTTAGAACCGCCAGAAGTGAGCCCAGAACCTTTGTAAAAATTCTCGGGGCAGTGGCCAACCCGAAGGGAAGATCTACAAATTGGTAATGCCTGTCTAGAAAGGCAAAACTTAGGAACCGATGATGATCTTTGTGAATCTGGTATCTGGTTTGCTGATAACCTTGAAAGATGAAATCTCCCTTGTGGAGGAGAAGCTTTGAAGTCCAGAAGATATCCCTGAGATATGATCTACAACGCCCAGGGATCCTGAACATCTCTAGCCCACGCCTGGGCGAAGAGAGAAAGTCTGCCCCCCACTAGATCTGTTTCCGGATAGGGGGCCGTTCCTTCATGCTGTCTTGGGGACAGCAGCAGGCTTTCTGGCCTGCTTGCCCTTGTTCCAGGACTGGTTAGGTTTCCAGGCCTGTCTGGAATGAGCAACAGTTCCCTCTTGTTTTGAAGCGGAGGAAGTTGATGCTGCTCCTGCCTTGAAATTTCGAAAGGCACGAAAACTAGACTGTTTGGCCTTTGATTTGGCCCTGTCCTGAGGAAGGGTATGACCCTTGCCTCCAGTAATGTCAGCAATAATTTCCTTCAAGCCAGGCCCGAATAAGGTCTGCCCCTTGAAAGGAATGTTGAGTAATTTAGACTTTGAAGTCACGTCAGCTGACCAGGATTTAAGCCATAGCGCCCTACGCGCCTGGATGGCGAATCCGGAATTCTTAGCCGTTAGTTTAGTCAAATGAACAATGGCATCAGAAACAAATGAGTTAGCTAGCTTAAGCGTTCTAAGCTTGTCAATTTCATTCAATGGAGCTGTCTGGATGGCCTCTTCCAGGGCCTCAAACCAGAATGCCGCCGCAGCAGTGACAGGCGCAATGCATGCAAGGGGCTGTAAAATAAAACCTTGTTGAATAAACATTTTCTTAAGGTAACCCTCCAATTTTTTTATCCATTGGATCTGAAAAAGCACAACTGTCCTCAACCAGGATAGTGGTACGCTTTGCTAAAGTAGAAACTGCTCCCTCCACCTTAGGGACCGTCTGCCATAAGTCCCGTGTAGTGGCGTCTATTGGAAACATTTTTCTAAATATAGGAGGTGGGGAAAAAGGCACACCGGGTCTATCCCACTCCTTGCTAATAATTTCTGTAAGCCTTTTAGGTATAGGAAAAACGTCAGTACACACCGGCACCGCATAGTATCTATCCAGCCTACACAATTTCTCTGGAATTGCAACTGTGTTACAGTCATTCAGAGCAGCTAATACCTCCCCAAGCACACGGAGGTTCTCAAGCATAAATTTAAAATTAGAAATCTCTGAATCAGGTTCCCCCGAGTCAGAGATGTCACCCACAGACTGAAGCTCTCCGTCCTCATGTTCTGCATACTGTGACGCAGTATCAGACATGGCTCTAACAGCATTTGCGCGCTCTGTATCTCTCCTAACCCCAGAGCTATCGCGCTTGCCTCTTAATTCAGGCAATCTAGATAATACCTCTGACAGGGTATTATTCATGATTGCAGCCATGTCCTGCAAGGTAATCGCTATGGGCGTCCCTGATGTAATTGGCGCCATATTAGCGTGCGTCCCCTGAGCGGGAGGCGAAGGGTCTGACACGTGGGGAGAGTTAGTCGGCATAACTTCCCCCTCGAGAGAACCCTCTGGTGATAATTCTTTTATAGATAAAGACTGATCTTTACTGTTTAAGGTGAAATCAATACATTTAGTACACATTCTCCTATGGGGCTCCACCATGGCTTTCAAACATAATGAACAAGTAGGTTCCTCTGTGTCAGACATGTTTAAACAGACTAGCAATGAGACTAGCAAGCTTGGAAAACACTTTAAAACAAGTTTACAAGCAATATAAAAAACGTTACTGCGCCTTTAAGAAACACAAATTTTCCCAAATTTTGAAATAACAGTGAAAAAATGCAGTTACACTAACAAAATTTTTACAGTGTATGTAATAAGTTAGCAGAGCATTGCACCCACTTGCAAATGGATGATTAACCCCTTAATACCAAAAACGGAATAACAAATGACAAAAACGTTTTTTAAAACAGTCACAACAACTGCCACAGCTCTACTGTGGCTTTTTACCTCCCTCAATACGACTTTTGAAGCCTTTTGAGCCCTTCAGAGAAGTCCTGGAACATACAGGAAGAAGCTGGATGTCTGTGTCTGTAATTTTTGCTGTGCAAAAAAACGCCAAAATAGGCCCCTCCCACTCATATTACAACAGTGGGAAGCCTCAGGGAACTGTTTCTAGGCAAAATTCAAGCCAGCCATGTGGAAAAAAACTAGGCCCCAATAAGTTTTATCACCAAACATATGTAAAAAACGATTAAACATGCCAGCAAACGTTTTAAAATACACTTTTATAAGAGTATGCATCTCTATTAATAAGCCTGATACCAGTCGCTATCACTGCATTTAAGGCTTTACTTACATTACTTCGGTATCAGCAGCATTTTCTAGCAAATTCCATTCCCTAGAAAAATATTTTAACTGCACATACCTTATTACAGGAAAACCTGCACGCTATTCCCCCTCTGAAGTTACCTCACTCCTCAGAATATGTGAGAACAGCAAAGGATCTTAGTTACTTCTGCTAAGATCATAGAAAACGCAGGCAGATTCTTCTTCTAAATACTGCCTGAGATAAACAGTACACTCTGGTACCATTTAAAAATAACAACCTTTTGATTGAAGAAATAAACTAAGTATAAAACACCACAGTCCTCTGACGACCTCCATCTTAGTTGAGAGTTGCAAGAGAATGACTGGATATGGCAGTGAGGGGAGGAGCTATATAGCAGCTCTGCTGTGGGTGATCCTCTTGCAACTTCCTGTTGGGAAGGAGAATATCCCACAAGTAATGGATGATCCGTGGACTGGATACACTTAACAAGAGAAATAACAAATTTATACTTATAAAGTTTGAATCTGGTAAATATTTTCACAATTGATTAAAAATATAAAACAACAATAAAAAACAAATCAAAAGCGCTAATATATATCAATAACAAGACAAAGCCTTACACATTTATTTATACAGTACATATAATCAGCAATAGCAAGCAATCCGCTAATAATTGTGCAAACTGATAAAAGTGCACATTAATTCAAATAACTCCCATCAATCTAGGGGCTAGGTATAAATAACAAGCTAAGCACTATATCATGCAAAGCATAGTTCCAAATCACCTGATTTAATATAAACAATCCAAATGATGACTATTATATCGGGGTTGCACATAAGCCAGGGGTAGTTGTAAACTTATACTGTCCTGAAAAAGTGAAAAGTATACGCCGGTAGACGTCCTTTATGCTAAGGACATAACCATAAAACACAATACCATGTGCAGGAGCTCAGTGGAGTGAAGCAGCTGGTGTTGTGCACAGACCAACTAATCGATTATGAGATTCGTTGACAACTATTTTTATAATCGATAATTATCGATTATGACGATTAGTTGTTGCAGCTCAAGAGTCTATAGTATGCTTGTGCATAGTGAGTCTATAGTAGTGCTTGTGTATAGTGTGTCTATAGTAGTGCTTGTGTACAGAGTCTATAGTATGCTTATGTATAGTGCATCTATAGTAGTGCTTGTGTATAGTCTATAGTATGCTTGTGTATAGTGTGTCTATAGTAGTGCTTGTGTATAGTGCGTCTATAGTAGTGCTTGTGTATAGAGAGTCTATAGTATGCATGTGTATAGTGCGTCTATAGTAGTGCTTGTGTATAGTCTATAGTATGCTTGTGTATAGTGCGTCTATAGTAGTGCTTGTGTATAGTGCGTCTATAGTAGTGCTTGTGTATAGAGAGTCTATAGTATGCTTGTGTATAGTGCGTCTATAGTAGTGCTTGTGTATAGTGAATTTATAGTGGTGCCGATGACAGTTTTGTAGGAACAGAGAAATATTTCTTTTGTACAGAATAAACATTTATAAGAATTTCTACATATTTGTTTATAGTCGATATTCTCCTTAATGTGTTATGGATCTAAGGGGGATTGTGATTGTTCAGGACAAAACTAAATATCCTCAAAATGCATAATATCGAATCAAAGTATGAAAACACGTATTAAAAGGGACATTTCAGTCAAAATTGAATGCACCCAGATGAATTACATCCTTGAATAGAAACATATTTGCAATATACATGTTTTGGCAAAAATGCTTCTAGTAAACGGTATCACTGTTTTAGTGTTAACATTTTTCTCTGCACGTGCATGTGAGGCATCGCTAGATATTCTCAGTTCAACAGTATTTTAAATACTGCAGCTGTACAGAGCATCAGTAGGGCTTGTATTATGTCAGCAATTAACATATTGGGTCATTACCAGATGGTACAAGCACCTTAGGCTCTCTGAGCATGTGTTGTGTATAAAATGCTGGTGCACGGTGCATACTTAAATACACTTTTGAAACAGCTATAACTTTTATTAGAAGAATACATCTATATTACAGAAATGCTGCTATTCAAAACTTAAATGCATCCATGCGGATTCCAATTTTGGCTGAAATGTCCCTTTAATGCAATTCACAAGAACATAAAATGCAAAATATTTAAATTAATCTAAAATAATAAAAGGGACAGTCTACTTGACGCCTCCTTATCTCAGTGCATTTTGAGTTTTTCCACAGCTAGACAGTGCTAGTTCACGTATGCCATGGAAATAACATTGTGCTCAGTCCTGTGGAGTTATTTATGAGTCAACACTGACTGGCTAAAATGTTAGTCTGTCAAAAGAACTGAAATAAGGGGGCAGTTTGCAGGGGCTTAGACACAAGGTAATCACAGAGGTAAAACGTGTATTAATATAACTGTGTTGGTTATGCAAAACTGGGGAATGGGTAATAAAGGGATTATCTATCTTTAGAAACAATAACAATTAAAGAGTAGACTTTCCCTTTAAAACAACTAATGTAAGAGTAAAGTTTTAATCTCCATAAAGTAATGGTACAGCCATATTGATAAATAATGACAGTATATTGTAAAGTTGTTTAATTGCACATTATTAAACATTTTATATCACAAAACTAGTGTTTAATGCATATTCAAAATGATATCACTGATAAAGGGATAAAATATGTGCTCCAGCATTTATTTCTAAAGACTTAGGAGCAGGGGTCAGTAGGAGTGAGTCTCAAATGACACTTGAGATAAGACTCCAATTAGCTTCAACAAGGTACAACAGGAACACAAATCTCATCAGGATTTTTCAGCGGGTGTATACTTGGGCTGCTCTCAAGTGTCAAGGTCCTGTTAAAATTCTACGTATGTTTGGCTAAATTGCTGATACATATCACGCACATTACACACAGTTTATTTTATTCTTATAGAAGTGTATTTTCTGCTGAACAGACAAAAACGTGTACATCTTCTTTAGATCTGTGAGAAAAAAAATAATATGTTAAACACAAATATAATACTCTACTACCTACCCTCCATACTTACAACCACCCACAAACACAACTTATTTACAGTTTAAGAGAGAGTGACAGCAAAAGAGAGAAACAGCAAGAAAAAGTGAGATAAAGAAAGTGACCACACTAGAGAAAGCAATGGAGAGAGAGAGAGAGAGAGACACAGACAGACACACACACAGAGACACACAGACAGACAGAGACACAGACAGACAGACACACAGACTGAGACACAGACAGACAGACAGAGACACAGACAGACAGACAGAGACACAGACAGACAGACAGAGACACAGACAGATAAAGAGAGACAAAGACACAGACAGACAGAGACACAGACAGACAAAGACACAGATAGACAGAGAGACAGACAGAGACACACAGACAGAGACACAGACAGACAGAAACACACAGACAGACACAGAGACAAAGACACAGACAGACAGAGACACACAGACAGAGAGACACAGACAGACAGAGACACACAGACAGACAGAGAGACACAGACAGACAGAGAGACACAGACAGACAGACAGAGACACAGACAGACAGAGACACACAGACAGACAGAGACACAGACAGACAGAGACACACAGACAGACAGAGACACACAGACAGACAGACACAGACAGACAGACACAGACAGACACAGAGACACAGACAGACAGAGAGACACAGACAGACAGAGAGACACAGACAGACAGAGAGACACAGACAGAGAGACACAGACAGACAGAGACACAGACAGACAGAGACACAGACAGACAGAGACACAGACAGACAGAGACACAGACAGACAGACACAGACAGACAGATATGTTAAACACAAATATAATACTCTACTACCTACCCTCCATACTTACAACCACCCACAAACACAACTTATTTACAGTTTAAGAGAGAGTGACAGCAAAAGAGAGAAACAGCAAGAAAGTGACCACACTAGAGAAAGAGAAAGCAATGGAGAGAGAGAGACACACAGAGACATACAGACAGACACAGAGACACATAGACAGAGACACAGAGACAGAACAGACACACAGAGACACACAGAGAGAGAGACACAGACAGACACAGAGACACACAGACAGACACAGAGAGACAGACAGACAAAGAGAGAGAGAGACAGACAGACAAAGAGAGAGAGAGAGACAGACAGAGACACACACAGACAGACAGACAGAGACACACACACAGACAGAAACACACACACAGACAGAGAGACAGACAGAGACACACAGACAGACAGAGACACACAGACAGACAGAGACACACAGACAGACAGAGACACACAGACAGACAGAGACACACAGACAGACAGAGACACAGACAGACAGAGACACACAGACAGACAGGCAGAGACACAGACAGACAGAGACCCAGACAGAGAGAGACACAGACAGACAGAGACACAGACAGACAGAGACACACACACAGACAAACACACACAGACACACACACAGACAGACAGAGACACACACACACAGACAGACACACACAGACAGACAGAGACACACACACAGACAGAGACACACACACAGACAGAGACACAGACAGACACACACAGACAGAGACACACACAGACAGAGACACACAGACAGACAGAGACACACAGACAGAGACAAAGACAGACAGAGACAAAGACAGACAGAGACAAAGACAGACAGAGACAAAGACAGACAGAGAGACAGAGACACAGACAGACACACAGACAAAGACACAGAGACAGAGACACACACAGACAGAGACAGACACACAGACAGAGACACAGACAGACAGAGAGACACAGACAGACAGAGAGACACACAGACAAACAGAGACACACAGACAGAGACACAGACAGAGACACAGACAGACAGATATGTTAAACACAAGTATAATACTCTACTACCTACCCTCCATACTTACAACCACCCACAAACACAACTTATTTACAGTTTAAGAGAGAGTGACAGCAAGAAAAAGTGAGATAAAGAAAGTGACCACACTAGAGAAAGAGAAAGCAATGGAGAGAGAGAGAGACACACAGAGACATACAGACACACAGACAGACAGAGACACATAGAAAGAGACACATAGACAGAGACACACAGAGACACACAGACAGAGACACACAGACAGAGACACACAGACAGAGACACACAGACAGAGACACACACAGACAGACAGAGACACACACAGACACACACACAGACAAAGACACACACAGACAGACAGAGACACACACAGACACACACACAGACAGAGAGAGACAGACAGACAGAGACACACAGACAGACAGAGACACACAGACAGAGACACACAGTCAGACAGAGACACACAGTCAGACAGAGACACACAGTCAGACAGAGACACAGACACAGACAGACAGAGACACACACAGACAGACATAGACAGACAGAGAGAGACAGACACAGAGACACAGACAAAGACACACATACAGACAGAGACACACAGAGACACAGACAGACACACAGACAGACAGACACAGACACACACAGACAGAGACACACACAGACAGAGACACACACAGACAGAGAGAGACAGACAGAGAGACACAGACAAAGACACACAGACAGACAGAGACACACACAGAGAGACAGACAAAGACACAGACAGAGACACACAGACAGACAGAAAAAGACAGACAGAGAGACACAGACAAAGACACACAGACAGACAGAGACACACACAGAGAGAGACAGACAAAGACACAGACACACACAGAGACACACAGACAGACAGAAAAAGACAGACAGAGAGACACAGACAGACACACAGAGATACACAGACAGACACACACAGACAACAACACAGACAGACAGAGACACACAGAGACACACACAGAGACACAGACAGACAAAAAAGACAGACAGAGAGACACAGACAGAGACACAGACAGACACACAGAGATACACAGACAGACACACACATACAACGACACAGACAGACAGAGACACACAGACAGACAGAGACACAGACAGAGACAGACAGAGACACACAGACAGACACACACAAACAGACAGAGACACACAGACAGAGACACACACAGACAGACAGAGACACACACAGACAGAGAGAGACAGACAGACAGAGACACACAGACAGACAGAGACACACAGTCAGAGACACACAGACACAGACAGACAGAGACACACACACAGACAGA